>NC_136014.1:24924337-24931837 GCF_048128805.1 Centroberyx gerrardi
GAAAATGGAAAATGGTGAAAGGACTTTTCTTTCCATAATAACCATCATTATGATTTAAAATGGCTGATCCTTTAGCAGAGAGAGAAAAAGAGAGAGAGAGGTAGAGAGAGGTAGAAGGAGAGAGAAAGAGAGGGAGGGAAGAAGAGAGAGAGGAGGAGGAAGGAAAGAGAACAAAGGAGGAGTGAGAGAGGGAGGGAGGAAAAGAGAGAGATGGAGAGACAAGTGGCAAGAAAAAGAGCAAGAGCAAGAAAGAGAGAGGGAGGGAGAGAGGAATGGAGAGAGAGAGAGAGAGAGAGAGAAATAAAGCGATGGAGAGATAAGAGAGAGAAAGAGAAAGAGAAAGACCAAGAAAGAGAGAGAGAAAGAGGGGGAGAAAGAGGGAGAGAGAGAAGTAGAGGGAAAGAGAGAGAGGAAGAGAGAGAGAAAGAGAAAGAGAGAGAGGGAAGCAGAAGGAACGAGAGAGGGAAAGAGAGAGGGAGAGATCAAGGAGGAGAGAGGGAGAGTGAGGGAGGGAGAGAGTGACGGAGGAAAAGAGAGAGAGAGAGAATGAGAGAGTCACACACACACAGAGAGAGAGATAATAAGACAAGGAGAGAGTTGAACTGTATTCATTTAGCAGAATTACTCTCGCTGTTTCCTCCCTGCTGGTTGCCGTGGCAACCGGCTGGCTTCGTTACCGGAGGTGTGACCTCTGCTGGAAGTGTAAATGAAAAGCTCGCTTTAACAGTTTCTGCACTCCTACATTTCCACTTGTTCTCATATCCAGCAGAGGTGGGGACTCGAGTCACATGACTTGGACTCGAGTCACAGTTCTGATTGCTTGAGACTTGACTTGATGCATGAAGAGAAGACTTGAGACTTGACTTGACTTGGGTTCTGGTGACTTGGGACTTGACTCTGACTTGTACTTTGATGACTTGAAAAGGTTTCTAAAGTCTTGACTTGAGATCTTGTGTTTGTGTAAATGACTTAGATTGAAAGTGATGAGATTTGTTCCAGCGGACGACTGAATTTTAATTCTGTTTTCTGAATTTGTATGGAATGATTGAATTTATTGAAGTTGAAACTGATTATAGAAATCAAACTCATGATGCTCTTACCAAGTTTTTATCCTATTAAAACCATATTGCATTGAAAAGTCCTAGATATTTAGTTTTCTTTAAGATATTAAATTGATACTGGACTCTTGATTTGTTCTGACTTGACTTGCTGTTCTACATTTAGACTTGAGACTTGACTTTAATGACATGGACTTGACTTGGACTTGACTTGGTTTTCTACATTTAGACTTGGGACTTGACTTGTGACTTGTGCCTCAAGACTTGAGACTGACTTGAGACTCGAGCAAAGTTGACTTGGTCACATCTCTGATATCGAGGAACTGTTTGGAAAAAGTCAAGGTTTGCAGTCTGTTCAGCCAGAAAGAAGGAAGGAAATGGTGTGACAGACACTAGACATTTGTGCTAGAATAAACTAATTTGGTGCTACTTTATATCCAAGGGTGGAAGTAACTAATTACATTTACTCACGTTAATGTAAACGAGTAGCTTCTTTGGTGTACTTGTACTTTTTGGTGTATCTTTTTAAATCAGAATCATTTTTTCAGCATCAGAATCATTTTATTGGCCAAGTATATTTGCACATACAAGGAATTTAGCTTGTGCACTTTGTTAAAAGACAGAGAAGAATAAAAACAATATAAACCAATATAAACAGTAATATAAAAAACAATATAGAAACAGTAAAAGGGAAAGATAAGATCAGAATCAAATAGAGGTCAGTAAGTCAGTAATTTTCCTTACAGTCAGTCAGCAAAGAAGAGAAGAGGAATCTGGCTTTACTTTCTTTCCGCACTTTATTTTGTCATTTCTAATGTTTCCAATTAAACAAATCTAGTTTGAACTCTGTCCTCTCTCCTTTCAGAATCACATGGAAAAGATCACAGCTAACGACGTTCTGTTTTCTAAAGAGGACATTTTAAATGAGACACTTTTTACTTTTACTTCAGTAGATTTTTACACCAGTACTTTTACTTCTACTTAAGTAAAATATCAGCAAAGTCACAGTACTTCTACTTGAACAGGACATTCTAGTACTCTTTCCACCATTGTTTATAAGACTCAAGATGTCATTTTCTGCAGTACTAATGCAGAATAAAGAGTTTCTACAGTGTTTACCACTGTATATGGAACTGTAGACCGAGGCTGAATCCCACAGAAACCGACAGAAAAGCAATTTCCTCTCTTGCCTTGAGATCCACGGCTCACAAAAACCTGCACTAGACTCTCTCTCTCTTACATTAGACACTCATAAGCAGCAGATACTCTTGTCCCTTTACATTAGATAAGCATTAGATTCTCTTGTCCTTTTACATTTCAGGCGTTTAGCTCATGTTGTGCACCGAGGGAATTAGTAGAACGAGCTTCAATTCCTAGAACACCAACATTACAAGCAGCCGGTAGTAAGTAGGTCAGGGGTCAGAGGTCGCAGCATCGTGAAAAATAGACGCAATAACATATTCCTGTGACTCTATGATGATCATGTATGATAAAGAAGAGCTAACAGGGGGGATAAGAGCCGAGGAGAAAAAGGTAGGAAGGATTCATTTCGCATTTTAAACTCCAAGACAAGAGCAAGTATATTAAGATATATTAGATATTGGTATATATAGTATACTGAGGTAAAAAAAGACATGAGGAAGGACTTGAGGCTGACATGAGGCTGATAATGCAGGAGGGATGAAAGAAGAAGGAGGAGTGCTATCAGAGGAAAAGATTCAGGCCATTTTGCTTTCTTTGGTTTTCATATGTGTGTTGTGACGGCAAATATGCTGGATAGGGGAAGAAACAGCACATTGTGTGGGTGTGTGAGCGTGTGTGTGTGTGTGTGTGTGTCAGCGGTGTCACTTCCTCTTCCTGTGTAGCAGGCGGCTTTGTATCAAGGGCGAGCTGAACTCTGTCATCCAAACACCCTTTCTCTCTCTCTCTCTCTCTCTCTCTCTCTCTCTCTCTCTCATATCATGTGTGCGTATGTGTGTGTGTTTTGTCTGTGTGTGTGTGTGTGTGTGTGTGTGTGCCGTTGACTCAGACTACGGACAGAAATAGATCATGTAAAGCAGAGATTACAATCGGCACCTCAAAGAGCAAAACGTGTGGGCCTTTCAACTTCACACATCTCTATAGCACGCACACACACACACACACACACACACACACACGAAACACACACAGGATGTGAGAGCGAGTGTGCTGAAGTGCGTCAGTGCTAGCACACAGTTTACGTGCCTGTGCACCTTTGTGTGTGGTGTGTGTGTGTGTGTGTGTGTGGTGTGTGTGTGTGTGTGTGTGTGGAGGTGGGTAACGAGGACACAGGAGGTGACAAATGTCAACGGCTGCTCAAACCTGCGACAAGTTGTTCAGAGAGAGAGAGAGAGAGAGAGAGAGAGAGATAGCGTGAGAGAGAGAGGAACAGAGAGAGAGATAGCGTGAGAGAAAGAGAGAGCGTGACGCAAGCATTCTCCATAATTGCTCATACGACCATAACCATCCAAGTGTGTGTGTGTGTGTGTGTGTGCTCATAAAGACACCCATACATCCATAGTCTATACCCAGCATGCTTCATTTCCCTCTCACTGACTACACCTTTAGAGATTGACATGCACAATCCAAACTGAAGCTTCATCCTTCTTTTCTCAGTTCACCTGTATGTTCGTCTCTACAGGGGAATCTGCAGGAATCAGTGTATCTGCTAAATAACAGTAATCTGTGTATGAGAAAGGGAAAATCTATTGAATTTGGGTTTTCGTCTTCCTGCTGGTAGTCCAACTTCCACACACACCATGTGACCAACACAGGTTAGAAACCCTTGTGGTGGCTAGTTGGACACCAGGCTTTTCTCCAGCTTTACCTGGACATCTTTACATAGAAATCAAACCAATGCTCTGTGTAAAAGATGGCTTTAGTCTACTGAAATCTAGTTTATTTGAAGAAGAATGACCAAACATACAGTAGCCTATAAGCAAATTGGTATAAAACACAGCGATGACATACAATGACAAAAACACAGAATGAAAAAAAGATAAATTTTGCAGGTGGATTTACCTCCAAACAACCAAAAGAGAGACAAAAACACAACAAAAGATGACCAGATGACAAGAACATACACAACTGAACAGGATAGAAGAATATAAAATTCAACTCAATTCAATTCAAGCAGCAACAGGATGCAAAAAAATCTCAAAATCAACCAAGTCACTGAAAAAAAAGAAAAAATGGAATTGAAACAGCAGTGAATGAACCGAAATAACCAAAACGACAAGAAACGGAGGAGACAACCAAGATGTGGGCGCCATGGCAACCGCAGAGCCGCTACACTGAAAAGTACTGAGAATGAAACCCAGGAGTGGCCACTTAGCCAATGAGAGCTCTCCATTAGACAGTCTCCGCTTATTGATTGGCTGAAACAGACCAGGAAGTGACTGAAATTAGTGGCCTGGCCCGGCCTGTCAATCACACCCACGCACACACACACACACACACACACACACACACGCTCCCTTCCCCCACTCCCTTCCACACAATAGTATGTTCAAAAAAAGAAAATAGACAAGAGGAGTTGAAGAAGAAGAAGTGTGTGTTCTGTTGCCATGGTGACCATGGCTTGGTACGACGGATCCGGCTGTGCCCTTGACAGAATCAGACACACACACACACACACACACACACACAGATATATTTAAACATATGCAGACACATGTATACATGCACATAGACACATACACACACATGCAGATACACAAAGACGCACAACCCCCCCCCCACACACACACACACACTCACACACACATATGCACACACAATACACACATCTACCCATGCACACACAAATACAAACTCTTGCACACACACACACACACACTTAGGGTGCCTTCACACCAGTCTTGTTTAGTCCGTTTGAATCGAACCCCGGACCCCCTTGGTTCGGGTCGTTTGGGGTGGTGTGAACACCCTGATCGAACCCTGGTGCGGACCAAATAACCGCTCTCTGGTCCGCCTCGAGGAGCTGGTCTCAGGCCGCTTCCAAGTGAACTGTGGAGCGGTTCATTTCTGGTGAGAACACATTCGAACCAATCTCAGGAAGCGAAGCATTTAATCTGAATTTTATTGGTTAAAAACAACGTCTTCACATCCTGTTTTGATGACTGGTGAAACTAGCGTTTGCGTGGATCAACTTTTGGGGATTTTTGCATGATTGCAATCGTCAGCTCTCTGGTTTGGACTGGACCAACTTACCTCACTCGTCCAGTATGGCAAATGCCAACAAGTCGTGATAGGATCTCATCAGAGCCAGCCTTCTTCTGTGATAAGATTGTCTGATTGCAGCGTCTTCCTCGAAATGTTATTATTAAATTATTTATTATTATTTTATTCTTGACGGCCGTTCATATGTGTAATCCTCTAGAGTGTCCATGATATAAGATATAGTATAGGCAGAAGTTGCGAGGGTTTTGTTGTATGTTTACCAAGTTACCGGAGCCAATTTACCGGAGATTTTTTTTATTGGGGGCGGGGGGGTGGGGGGGGGGGGGGGGGGTTGTCATGTCATTCCTGACGTGTGTGCCATATGCTGTCATCATTACGCGATGCCAAATGCCAAAAACGACGTGTCCCTCTCATCATTACGCAGTGCCAAATGCGCAACGTGCATGTCCCGTTAACCGTCATCACGCATTGCCAGTTGCTAAATACGTAACCTACAACCAAGAAAACCAACACAGTAAAGATGTAAAAAGCACAGCCCAGCAAAAAGTCATGAAAATAACCTTCATCCGACGCAGTGGACGCACACGACGCACCCGACGTACAACATACCCAACGCACACACACATTCTTATAATTTCAGCCCTCAAAAAATCTCTGGGAATTTATTTTTTCCATCCCGGGAGACTGAGGCTAATTACCGGAGTCTCCTGGCTAATCCGGGACGGTTGGCGACCCTATCTGGACCGTTTGATTTCTGACTTTGTGAAAGCGAACCGAACCACCTGAAAAACGAAACAATGTATCATTCTCGCATCAGGTGCGAACCAAGGAAGCGAAATATCAGGTGTGAAAACGCCCTTAGACACACAGATATACACATGTGCATACACACACACACACACACACACACACACACACACACACACACAAACAGGGAGGAATGATGAGCATCTGCATTGACAAACAGCTGTGTCCAAATGAATGGCCTTTGGGTGTGCATCTTCCTCTCTCTCTCTCTCTCTCTCTCTCTCTCTCTCTCTCTCTCTCTCTCTCTCCTCCCTTCCTCTCTCTCTAGATTCTAGTGTGTGTGCATGTGTGTGTGTGTGTGTGTATGTGTGTGTGCAGGCCACATGAGTGAGATAACAGAGTGGCAGAATTTGAATAGCATTATGGGATATGACTGTTGCCGAGACAACCGCAGTTAGTTTGGTTCCCATTTCCCCCAGCTACCCAGAAGTCCACTGGCCTCTTTGTTTGTCTACTCAAATCACATGGAAAGCAGCATGTGTGCGTGTGTGTGTGTGTGTGTGTGTAGCGGCGGTGCTGAGTACAGTAAGTACGGCACAATAAGGAGCTTTGGTTTCGCTTCCGCTTCGTTCTTCATGCAAATGACGCCTTTGTTGCCTCTGCAGCCTGCACACTTCCTGTACTGTGTGTGTGTGTGTGTGTGTGTGGTGCATTTGTTGTGTTTCTGCATGCGCACATGTGGTCGAGTGTGTGCATTTGTGCATTTCTGTAGGCATTTGTCTTTATATGTTTGTGCATGCACATGTGTGGATGTGTGCATTTAGGACTGTGGATGTGTCTGTGTGTATGTGTGTGTGTCTGCACATGCATGTGTGTGTTTTCTGCATGTGTAGTTCAGTGTTCGTGATTGTGTGTGTTTGCACATGTACACGTTTGGTTATGTATGTGTGTGTGTATGTGTGTGTGTGTTAGAGTCAGATGCAGTCATCTCAGTATATGATTAAGAACACACCTTGTTTATTGTATTGAATTCATTGCCTGCTTCACAGTAATAAACAATAATAAAACAGTAATAAACAGTAATAAAACAGTAATAAACAGTAATAAAACAGTAATAAACAGTAATAAAACAGTAATAAACAGTAATAAAAGCCAGGCTTCACACTGCAGGCTGTGCTCAGGCTCAGCGGCACTGAGGCAGGGCGTCTCAGCTCTCAGTGTGAGTCAGGCTTGCTGGGTGAACAGACTGACCTCACCAAGGCTGCAGCTAGCAGCGCTTAGCAACCAAAACCTGACTATCAGACAGAGGGAAGCAGTCTGGTTTCCAGTAGGAATAGAATCTAGGTTTTAGGGAAAGCAGTGAGAATGTGTACCATCTGTCTCTTTTGGAAATTAGGATCTGTATATCCTGTGGAATATTGAATATTTCTCCTCTGGAAATAAGATACATTTGAAATTTTGAATCTATGCAAGAATGTTTGCAATGAGGGTC
>NC_136014.1:24941837-24954337 GCF_048128805.1 Centroberyx gerrardi
ACTCAACAGAAAGAACAGAATCTACATAACAGAATTCAACTTGGTGGGAAACTGTATTGAGCAACTAGACTCATAAAATCACAAGGGAAATGAAATAAATTAAATCAGCAGATTTAATGATGCAGAAAATGAAATCAGCAAAGTGTGTTAGTCTGTGCATGTTCAAAGAGAGACAGGCAGGAGGAGGAAAATGTGTTTGTTGAGTTAGTGAGAGGAAAAAGATGCTGGAGGTGGATGATCATCTATCAAACTTCATATCACATGTATGTACAGTGGTAACCATAGAAACCTGCATTTATCCTGTTTACCCTGCATTAGTACAGACAAATGTTCCTCAACTTCTGGAAAAGAGTCATCCTGCATCAGTACTGTCTATAGAGGGTGTACAGCAGTGTTGGGGAAAGTTACTTTTAAAAGTAATCAGTTACTTTACTTCATTACTTACCATACAAACTATCTAGTTACATTATAAAGTTACTCTTTGTTATAAGTAACTCATTAGAATACTTTTGCATTACTATTGTGTTTTAAAATGCAATGCCAATCTCATTTATATCAAGCAGACATGTTGTGCTAACAAAAAATGAATGAAAGAAGGAAAAAGTAACATGAAGTAACTATCACAAAAAGTAATGGGAGTACTCGTTACTACTGAACTCTGGTGTACAGTTTGTATATTACTTTACCTCTAACATCAATATACATAAAATACAAATGAAGAGTTCATTTGCAAAAACAGATAAACAAAAACAAAAACAAATACTTACTGTTGTATGTAAGGTAATTTCACATAATGTACTTTCTGAATCCAAAATCTGTTTTGTCGCAAAAGCCGATATCGCCTATTGACAACGTATTACTAGTTAGAGTAGAGTAGTAGAAATCTTTATTGTCCCCAATTCAGTTCACAGCAAGCAGCTGCAATCCACCAAAAACATCAAACAAACAGAAACTCATATTAAACACAGACAATATCACACAATATCAGTTTATACCAACAAAAAGCTGTAGGCTGTCAATCATTTCATTGATATTACCTGGAAAAAAAACATGATTTGTAATGAATACAAATGGAGTTTTATGTTTTTTCAACACACATTCAGTATTCTTACTGTGTGTATTCAGCAGGGTGACTTGCAGCAGAAAGCCATGCTGACATACAGTATCATATACCAGCATATCATCAGATATCTGTCTAGCTCTACTATCTCGAGCTCATTTCCTGTCTGTAACAGGAAGTCTGCCCTTCTGGTGACATTGGTGCGACGCTGGAATCCTTCCCCCCCCCCCTGCAGCCGCTGCCAGATAATGAGGTTGCATAACAGTTAAACTCTTCTCTGTGCTGTTACATGTCGTTAATATCGATTAGCTTGTTCAGTCTGACGTACAGCACAGACACACACACACACACACACGCACACACACACACACACACACACACACATACGGTGCTCAGTTGCCAGTCCATCAGATGGCAGATCAATCAAAGCCTAATAAGATAAACGAACTCACTAATTAGCTAACGAAGCGCTGACTGACTGACTGACAACAAGCTCACACAGCAGCAGACCCTGTCGGCTCAGGGACCAGAGGACCAAATCAAAACACTTTACAGTATATCCAATTTGGAAATAAAACATTCCCTAAAGATGCATCATTCAATATCTGCAAAATCTGGAGGGTCTATGTCTGTAAAAGTGAAATCATTCTGTGATTCAAGGATTTAAGCTAGTTACTGAGCTTTAAAAAGTGCAGAAAAGTTTGTTTCCATTTTGTGCTGTGAATCATTTTAGTAGGTGTCATTTTTTTTTTTTTCAGATGGTGAATGTCCCATGTGGGATCGAAGCTCTTCCTGGGTTTATTAGATGCCATTTTCTTAAAGTAGATGACCATAAGCGTAAACAGTTTTAGTTGATAACTCTATGTATTCTCTATGTATTGAGTTTATTACAGAATTTCAATCCATGTGTGTATAGATTGAAGTGAAGACTGTCCCTCTGCTCTGCTGATATAAGTGGCTGATATGTGTCTTCATCAATATCATCACAACAAATTTCTTTATTCTTAAGACCTATTCGGATGGGATTAATATTACGAGGTTGTTATTATCTCTCCGGATAGTTTTTAGCCTAATTAGATGGAGGTGTCAGGTATGGTCAGATGTTCCTGGATGCAATCGTCTCCAAGCACAAATGAAATGGAGTTTTAATAGATGAACTTTAAATTGGTGTGCTAAAAAGCGTCGCTTTCCCTCCAACAGATTCGATCCTGGTGACGTTACAGATGCAACACGTACCTGTCGTCGTCATAGAAACCCATTAGAGCAGCTTGCAGGATCTACAGCTCTTCTGATGGATTTTAACTTCTTCTTCTTCACCTTATTTGCTCCCAAGAACTTTACAGTCTTTGGTACCAGTTAAATTAGCAAAAGCCTCGTCAAACGCTGCTTCCATCTTCACTTTCACAGACAAAAAGTGCCGCTCTTTGGCGCTGATGGATAAGCGCGACTGGTACCCAAAACAGTTTAAACACAGTTTTCTCTCTGGACGGGACAAGAGCCACCAGACTACCTAAAAATGTGCTGAAAAACAGAATCAGGTCTGAAATTAATACTGGGGGGTTTTACAGGGAAAAAAATCACCAACATGTTCGCTACTAACGAGATTAAAATGAACCAATAGCTGAAGTAATCATTCCAATTACCTGCCTGTCCTGGAGAAACTAATCCTGTCCTAATGGGGCTTTTTGCCAAATAAGTCTGATTGGGATTTTTACACCAGATAAAGGCTGGTGAGTGTTAACTGTGGCTGGTAAGTTAGTCTTCATCTACCACCTGTCATTTGGAGTCTTAGTCTAGTCTTAACATGTAGTTGGCTGGTAAAATAGTGAAAGTGACTAGTGGATTTCAGGATTGACTAGTCGCTGTGGCCGGTGGACTGAAGAGGTTTCCTGTCCTGTTTGGGTGGGTCAGCTTTGATTGACAGCTCTGCCCTCGTAACCCTGACACACCGCAGTTAGTCATAGACCCTGTGTGTGTGTGTGTGTGTGTGTGTGTGTGTGTGTTGGCGTAGCTGGGTTGTGTAACACTAAACTGGGTCCTCCCTGGTGTCTCAGGGACTAAAATGGCTCCTGTGTATCTGTGTGGGTTGTAATGCAGCAAGTACACACACACACACACACACACACACACACACACACACACACACATAACTGGACCGTCCGTGGGGACAGCCCAGACTATTTTGAGCGCTGCGGGGCAAGCCTGGGCTGGCTGACAGACAGAGAGACAGACAGAGACAAATAGCTGAACAGACAGACTGACAGACAGAAATACAGACTGACAGACAGAAATACAGACTGACAGACAGAAATACAGACTGACAGACACGTCGGTTAACAGACTGTTTTTACTGAAGGCCGATTCCAGAACTGATATTTATTTTAGATTGAAGCTGCTGATAGTTTATGTTTTTATGATATTCGATATTTTTAAATTGGACCATTTTCATGCCAAAAAATTTCCCCCCAAAGTTTCCCCGAAAAGCCTCTGAAACCGTTTAAACCATGGGACACTAAAACTCTCCATTGAAGTCAATAATAATAATATTAATGATAATAATATTCATGCATAACTGTGTGGGAAAATTGGACCATTTTCATGCCAAAAATTTTCCCCCAAAGTTTCCCCGAAAAGCCTCTGAAACCGTTTAAACCGTGGGACACTAAAACTCTCACAACACTCTGAAGTCAATAATAATAATATTAATGATAATAATATTCATGCATAACTGTGTGGGATCATGTCGAAATGTTGTAGAATTAATTCAGGTTAAGGGCTTCCCATAGAAAAACCACTCTTCCCCTCCATCTCTTTACATTGTGACTAGATTGAGTCCTATGTAGAAAACTACACAATAGATATGTAATTAAACTGCATCATATCCGACAGTTAACTGGCTGATATCTGATTTTTCAAGTCATATATTGATCTAATCCTCCGTCTTACATCAGGTGCCGACTCTCTGGTGGTGAGGTAAGGCGCTGGGATGTTTTGCAGCAGTCCATTCTGAGTTTTCTGTGATTAAAGTCCAGCGTAACCTTTCTGTCTGGAGGTTTGTCGTATTAACTTTGCCTTTAATGAACAGAAGTTTGGGGTAAACACTGTTATTCATTTGGGAGGGATTTGCTGTGTTTTCCACTGAGGAAAGTTTATGGTAACCTTTAAGAGTTGACGTCAGCCGTACCTGTGTGGCTGGCCACTGCTGTGTGTGTGTGTGTGTGTGTATGTGTGTGTGTGTGTGTGTGTGAGGCAGACAGCAGTTTTTAATGAGGGTGAACTCGAGGGTTTTGTATTTGGTCTTCGTTTGGCCCGCTGGGAAGGTCGCAAACAGCTGTGTGTGTGTGTGTGTGTGTGTGTGTGTTACCCTTGTTATGAGTGGGAAGCCCCCTACACACACAGTTAGACTTCTATTAATGAACACTGCCTGTTCACGTAAGCTGAGCCCTGCGTATGTGTGCGTGTGTGTGTGTGTGTGTGTGTGTGTGTGTAAGCGTGTGTGTGTGTATCACCCCCAGGGGGCGACAGGTGCCGCGGGCAACATGAAACCCTGTAGAGTGACATGGAGAGAGAAAGAGAGAGAGAGAGAGAAAGATAAGGGGAGAGAGAGAGAGAAGAATAGTGAGAGAAAGAGAGAGAGAGAGAGACAGGTGTCGGATTAGATAGATAGATAGATAGATAGATAGATAGATAGATAGATAGCTTTCATGGCTGGAATCAGGGACAGCTGGCCTGTGTGTGTGTGTGTGTGTGTGTGTGTGTGTGTGTGTGTGTGTTAGCATGGCTGGATTGCGTAACACTAAACTGGGTCCCCCTGTGGCTTAGAGGCTAAAGTGGCTTCTCTCTCTCTCTCTCTCTCTCTCTCTCTCTCTCCGTCTCTCTCTCTCTCATCTCTCTCTCTCTAATATCTGTTTTGACTGGGCGACTGCTGAGGGACCGGTGTCATCATTCCTCTCTCTCTCTCTTCTGTTCTCTCCATTTCCTCACCTTTCTCTCTGTAGGCTATTTGTCTGTCTGTCTCTCTCTCTCTCTCTCTTTCATCTCTGTATGTCTCTCTCCCCGGCTCTCTCTCTATTTCCCCATCTCTCGGTCTCTCTCTCTCTCTCTCTCACACACACACACACACACACACACACACACACACACACACTCTCTCATTGACTACCAATGATTACAACAGATCGATTCTCTCATTGTGTTGGTGGCTAAATAGAAAGACAACAAAATGTACCGTAACTATTCTCCATTCTGTTTACTGATGACCCTTTTAACATGTTCAATAGAAGCCTATTGGCTAAAAACAGGCTACAAACTGACAGATTTCTGAAACAGCTGGTTGTGTTGTGGCTGTAAAAGTGACTAAAATAAACTGTCTTGTCTCTAGTCCTAAACACTCTGAGTTGTAGCTTGAGAAGAGTCAGCTCAGTTAACCTGAACAAACTGTTAGCTAGCTAACTAGCCAGCAGGCTAATTTAGCAAAGCAGCCAATATCTATCTTGATATAACTACTAGCTACTATCTACTAGATACGAAACAACAAGACGAGTTGATACTTTTTTTCATTCATTCATTCAAACCTTTATTTACAAGTTAAAAGTTAAAAAAATAAAAAAATAATAAAAATAATAGGACATAGATGAGAATAAAGAAAATCAATTAAAACAGTTACACATTGCGGCAGGGAGGTTTGTGATCATGGTTTAAAATTGTCCATAGGTTAGTAGAGTATTGATTTTTAGCATGTGTTGAAGATCATTCCAAGAATTAGGGGCACTAAAATAAAAGGCTGACTTTCCAAATGTAGACCGTGCTCGGGGGACCTTCAGCATAAGCAAGTCATTTGAGCGAGTTTGATAAGGTCCAAAGATCCAATCCAGCATCATTGAGATGTAAGGTGGCAGCTTTCCAACAAGGGCTTTATATATAAACAAATACCAATGTTTATTACGCCTCTCTGCCAGAGAAGACCAACCCACTTTATCATACAGGGTACAATGGTGAGTCCCATAGCTGTCACCAGTAATATATCTGAGGGCAGAATGATAGACCGTGTCTAGGGGTTTAAGAGTGGAAGGAGCAGCATTTCTATAAATTACATCCCCATAATCCAACACTTGTGTCGTTATGGAGATCCTTCCTCCCAGGTTGTGTTGGGAAGAACAAACTTGGCAAACAAACAGGAACATGAGCCAGTGTTGCCCACTCTCTTCCGAGGAAAGTAGGTATTGGTCGCTCAAAAAGTCGCCATAAATCATCCGATGACGTCATATACTAATTTGCATTTCATGAAATTGGAGGGGCTACACTGTTAATAGGAAGTGACATGATCAACAGTAGCCCAAATGTATGTCCATCTATCGCCGAATGCTTTAGAATCAACACATTAACATTTTTCCCCACGGTCCAAAAAAGTCGCTAGATTTGTTGCTTTTTGTCACTTTTGAGAAATAAAGTTGCCGGACGGGTCTGAAAAATCGTTAAATCTAGAGACAAAGTCGCCAATTTGAGAACAAATCTTTGAGATGGACACACAAATCAATTAAGACACATTTCCTCAACCGATTCAACTCTCTGTACTGACTAAACCCGTCCTCATGTTCTTTTGTTTTGGCTGTTGGATATTATGTCAAATGCATCATGGAAGACAGAAGAACATATTTTGAGAAAGACCCAGTGACAGTTAGCCTAGCTACCCAGAAACTATGGTAAGCTGGAGGTTAGCTGACCAGATATTATGGTTAGCTAGCTAGCATGCTAACATTATCTAAATACAAACTCAATCAGATGTATCAGACATATACAGTATAGCCTAGATGACCCCCACCTTAGGGTGCTGTGTGGGTCCTGTGGTGCTGCGTGGGGAAGCACCCTGCATGTGTTAGGGCCATGCCGTGTTTCCCAGGGTGCTTTGCTTCAGGGAAACTCTGCTGTGGAAAGAACAACCCTCGCATTTACTCTGCTCCACTTCCCAAGCTATGGCTGCTCTCTGCCGTTTTTAGAGCTCTGTGTGTGTGTGAGTGTGTGTGTGTGTGTGTGTGTGTGTGTGTGTGTGTCCGAGTGTGTTTGTGTATAATTTTATGGGGGAGCTTGCAGGCATGTACAATTGTGTGTGGTCACGCATTTTTATGTGTTGGTATGCGTATGTGTGTGTGTATAAGTCTGTGTGTGAGTGTTTGCATGTGTGTGTGTGTGTGTGTGATTGTGATTGTGTATGTAGTTTTTATGGGGGAGCTTGCAGGCATGCACAATTGTGTGCGGGCATGCATTTTTGTATTGGTATGTGTATGTGTGTGTTTGAATCTGAGTGTGTACGTGTGTGTGTGTGTGTGTGTGTGTGTGTATCTGGGTACTTGCAGGCATTCACAACTGTTTGTATGCAGGTATGTGGAGGTGTGTGTGTGTATCCATGTGTGTGTACATGTACGGGTCTGTCTATGAATATGTGTATGTCCGTGTCCGTGTGTGTGTGTGTGTGTGTGTGTGTGTGTGTGTGTGTGTGTGTGTGCCGTAGTCTTATTTTTGCCTCCAGCCACCCGGATAAAAATATCCTCCTCTCCTCTTTTTTCTGTTTGTTTTGTTTTCCGTCGGTCTCTTCAACAAAAAGCAGCTCAGAAAGAAGATTTCATCAATTCTTTATATCTATGTGTGTGTGTGTGTGTGTGTGTGTGTGTGTGTGTGTGTGTGTGTGTTGTTGCTTGTTAGTTAATGAGCAAATTGGTAGTTTAGAAGTTAATAGGGAAGAACTTTGACTGAGGTATGAGAAGGTGTGGAAAGTGAAGAGAAAGAGACAAAAGGATTGCAAGAGAAAGACAGGAAAATGACAGGAAGAAGGAGAGAGAGACAGTGAGGAAAAAAGAAAGAGAGCAAGAGAGAGAGAGAGAGAGAGAGAGAGAGACAGGCCTACAGAGTCAGAGAGTCAGAAAGACGGAGAGAGATAGAGGCAGAGAGAGACAGAGAGAGACACAAAGAGGCAAAGGGAGGAGAAAGAAAGAGGAGAGCCAGAAAGAGATGGAAAAAAAGAGAGAGTGAAGGAGAGAAACAGTGCTAATGAGAGAGAAGAAGAAAGAAAAAGAAAGAAAGAGAAAGACACAAAGTATAATAGGGATAAAAGATTCAAAGAGAGAAAACACGATAAAGAGACAGCAAGAGAGATTGAGACAGAGAGAGACAAAAAAGAGACGATGGAGGAAGAAAAAAAGAGAGAGAAAGTGAGTTGAGATAGAGAGGAAAGACAGATCAAGGGAAAGAGAGAAAGAGGGATAGAGAGAGAAAGAGAGACAAAGACAGAAAGAAAGCAGGAGAAAAAAAGGACAAAGAACAAGAGAGACAGAGAAAGATACAGAAGAGAGACAGAAAGAAAAAGAGACAAAGGGAGAGAGAGATAAAACACCAAAATGACAGAAAGCGAGATCAAGACGGAGCGAAATTGAGAAAAAAAAAAAAGAGAGAGAGAGAGAGAGAGAGAGAGAGAGAGGTAGAGCGACACAGACGGAGACGGAGGCCGGCGAGAGACGAGGATGAGCTGCTCCTAGCCATATTTAATCATCAATTATTAACGCGGTAAAGATGGAATACAGGAAATTAATATTCCCCCATTAACAAAGAAGAAGAAGAGCGAGTCGGGGCTCGTAAGAAAGACAAACCCGCCCTCCATTCAGTAGTTATGTTCTGTTCTTCACCGCCTGGTTTCATTGATTACAGTCTGAAACAAGTCACATCCCTCTCTCTCTCTCCTCTCTCTCTCTCTCTCTCTATCTCCTCTCTCTCTCGCTCTCTCCCCCTCTCTCTCTCGCTCTCTCTCCCTCTCTCTCTCTCCCCCCTCTCTGTCTCTCTCTCTCCCCTCTCTCTCTCCCCCCCGTCTCTCTCTCTCCCCCCCTCTCTCTCTCCCTCTCTCTCTCTCCCCCCCTCTCTCTCTCTCTCTCTCCCCCCCCCTCTCTCTCTCTCTCTCTCCCTCTTCTCTCTCTCTCTCTCCCCTCTCTCTCTCTCTCTCTCTCCCCCCTCTCTCTCTCGCTCTCTCTCCCTCTCTCTCTCTCCCCCCTCTCTGTCTCTCTCTCTCACCCTCTCTCTCTCCCCCCGTCTCTCTCTCTCCCCCCTCTCTCTCTCCCTCTCTCTCTCTCCCCCTCTCTCTCTCTCTCTCCCCCCCCCCTCTCTCTCTCTCTCTCTCTCTCTCTCTCTCGCTCTCTCTCTCTCCCTCGGAGTTCCAGAAGTTTAAAGTGGTAATCCTAGAGGTCCTCGTCCCACCTGTCAATCAAACGGTGTGGGCGGAGCTTGGATTTTCTGTTGATGCTCATGCTAACTACCCACTTCTTCTTCTTCTTCTTCTTCTTCTTCTTCTTCTTCTGTTTATTCCAAACAAAGCGGAAACGTAAAACACAAAGGATTTTTCCCAGGAAAGAGCTACCAGACACCGGCCAATGGAAAAAGAGAATAGAAAAATGTATTTACATGAAAACGTCACAGATTATTATTATTAAATACTTAGTAGCAGACTGAATGGCTTGTTAGGATGCAAGTTTTTTGCAGTGAAGGAATTTCAAACACACACGAGCATTGATGAGATTGTTTTTGCTAATCACATAGTTGGCCTACCTTTCGCTAATTAACATTAAAGACCCCATGAAACGCCATCTTGACTTCCTTGATTTGATGTATTTCCTGTTGAAACAGGATGTTGGGGCGGGACATAACGCAGTGAGGGATCCAATGAAATATCACTCAGTGAGAGAAAGATGGGAGGGCGGAGGGGAGGGGACTGTTCAGAACTCTGTGATGGTTTTATTGGCTGGAATGTATATTTACGCCTAAAGATACTCTGTTTTCCAGGAAGTAAAAGTACTGGGAGTTCATTTCCTGGGGTCTTTAATGTCTCTGCAATTGCACCAACAATATCTTTCAGCAGCTAGTGGTAGTTGATAGCATAAATATGTGTAAATATGTATTTATTTAACATTACCCAACAGAATTAGCACTAGTTAAGCTAGCATTGTTTGCTTAGCTTCACAGCAGCGGCTGCAGACCGGTCACATCCCAAAACTAAGTTTAAGACTTAGACGCATTAAGACTTAAGATGCATTTATCAATCAAAATTTACTATGAAAACAACCAAAACAACCAAAACTTTAAACTAGCTAGTAAACCAAATAACAAATGGCCGTAAATGTCGTTGCCAAGGTAGAACTATGGACTTCCCATCCACTACAATACAAACTGTACTTTTCTTTCTTTATCTTTATCTGACTCTCTCCTTCCCCTCCTTCCCCTCCATCCCCTCCATCCCTCCATCCCTCCATCCTCACAGTGAGCGATGCTAAACAAGGCGGATTATATATATTTTCAGACTGAGAGCGATCCAGATATGATCAAGTATTTATGTAAGCCACACTCAGTTCAGATACATACAGAGCCCTCGACTCAACAGCTGTTTCATAACCAGCGGTCGCTACTGTGTGTGTGTGCGTGAGAGTGTGTGTGTGTGTGTGTGTGTGTGAGAGAGAGAGAGAGTGTGTGTCTTTCTGTGTGTGTGATAGCTGATAGTCAACAATAAAGCACTGAATTATAAATGTCCAGTTAATGCTTAGGAGAGAACAGGCATCTGGCCTAGTTAGACTGTGTGTGTGTGTGTGTGTGTGTGTGTGTGTGTGTGTGATGTCCATATGTAGAGTGATATGTGTAGTTTGTCTATTGTTTGTCTTTGCAGGGTCTACTGCATTCAAAAACATACTCACATAGTTAATTTATGGGTTAATTCAAAACTAATATAAAATAATCTCAAATCTACAACATTAAACCAAACAAGAGACAAACTCATACATGAAGAAAAGGAAGAGAGTGAAATAAATATTTAGAGATAGCAGGCTGTACATGTGTGTGTGTGTGTGTGTGTGTGTGTGGCTATACATAATACATAGTGTATACATCAGTGTTAAACCAAGTGCGGGGTGATAGCTGAGGTTTGCAAATATTTTGCATCGTGTGACACACACACACACACACACACACTGACCTGAGGTTGGCCCAGTGTGCATGCATGAATAATATCATGTGTATTGATATTTAGTATTCTCAATGCACAACAGGACGGCCGCCAATGTCAGTGATACACACACACACACACACACACACACACACACAGAGAGACAGAGGGCGAGCGAGAGGAATAGTGTAAGACAGAGAGAGGGAGAACAAGTTCCTGTACACACAAGTATGAGCTTTAAGCGGGTGTGTGTTTGTAATGTGTGTGTTTGCATATGTGTGTTTATACTTGTCTGTTTGTTTGGATGTGTGTGTGTGTGTGTGTCTTTGTGTGTGTGTGTGTGTGTGCATGCATGATGTATCTTCATGTGTGTTTTAATGTTTGCATGTATGTATGTAGCATTACATCTCTGAATGTGTGTGTTTTGACATCTGCACATGTATGATTTATTATATCTGCATGTGTGTGTGTATGTGTGTTTATGCTTGCATACATGTGTGTATATATGTTTTTCAGTCTCTATATATGTGTGTGAGTGTCCTGCAGGTTTGTGTTTTGTATACATGATGTGTGTGTGTGTGTGTGTATGTGTGTGCGCACTGCAAAAAATACTGTATGAAGGCACAGAAGTTTCCTGGCTGCCTTAAAATTGTCAGTTGAGTGAAATAACACTGTATAGTTGGGTCAAAGGTCATTAGCTGAGTGAAATTTAGACAATAAGTTCAATCAGAAAATGTTTAGTCATGCTGACAAGAGTTTATCAGCTGAATCCACTAATAGATGAACTGCATTCCAGTTATTTCTTCTTTCACTATGAGGTTTTAGAGTCAGCTGATCATGTGTCACATGACCGTTACACCAATAACAACGCAGCTCATTCTGCACTAATAACAGTACTTGAAGTGAAAATCAGAAGTTTTACCCACAATTCACCTCAGACACACACATAACAAGTCTCCATCCTGTTACTTCATTCAAACCAGAAGAAGGAAGAGTTTCTGGAGAGTTAACCCAGAGGCAGTGCATGCTGGGAAGTCTGCTAATAAGCTAACAGCATTCCTTAATGAACTTTAATAGGATCAGTTTAGTGAAGTCGTAACTAGCAATTTCAAGCTGAAATTGACAAACACATCTACTGAGTTAATGATTAAAAATGAGTTGATTTCACGAAGTATTTTGCAGTTTGTGTGTGTGTGTGTGTGTGTCCCTGAAAAAGTGCCGTGTGTGTTGGCCCGGCGCCCCCCCCCCGGCCGGGGCCCCTCGTCTATTTCTGGCTCTGCGTCACGCCTGGGCTTTACTCCTGTGGCAAGAGGAGTGTTTCTCTAGGGCTCCCACTCCGCTACACACACACACACACACACACACACACACACACACACACACACACACCCCCTCCGACAGACACACACACATACCTAGTGAGCGAGCGAGCGAGGGAGCGAGCGAGCGAGCGTTGTACACACAGTCACA
>NC_136014.1:24961837-24986837 GCF_048128805.1 Centroberyx gerrardi
GCATGGTTAAATATTCCAAAACTATTGGGATTTCTTTGTGGTGTTTTGGTTGATTAGTTGGTTGGTTGGATGGGTGACTGATTGGTTTGTTAGCTGGATGGTTGGTTGGATGGTTAAATGTTCCTACTGCTGTAAATGGGGATTGGTTGGGATTGGTTGGATGGTTTGCTGGATGGTTTATTTATGGAGATGTTTGGAAATTTTTGGGAATTGTGGTGGTTGATTGGATGGATGGATGATTGTGTCGTTACATCTTCTGAAACTACTGTGACTTTTAATGATTAGATGGTTAGTTGATTGGTTGGTTGGATGGGTGGTTCTTTACTTGGTTGGATGAATGGTTGGTTAGATGGTTGGTCAGTTAATTGGATGGTTAGTTGCTTAGATTATTGATTAGTTGGTTGGATGGCTGATTAGATGGTTGGTTGGACTGTTACCTGTTTCAAAACTATTGGGAATTTTGGTGGTTGATTGGATAGTTGGCTCAGTGGTTGGATGGTTAATTGGCTGGTTGGATGGTTGCATGGTTGGTTGGTTGGATAAGATGAAACTTTAATGATGCCTGTGGGGAAATTGGGTCATTGCAGCAGCAGATACTATGATACGAAAGATAAGAAAGATAAGAAAGAACAGATTTAACAAACAGAGCATGGCTGCATGGTTGGATGGTTGGAAGTACTCAAAGACAAATGAAAAAATAAGGGGAATAGAAGACAGAAGAGGATAGAGAAGAGACGAGAATAGAATAGAAATGTTTCCTCACATCTCGGCCTTGTCACTTCCCAGTCTACTCTGAACGGAAAGCCAACAGAGGAATATTCCACACCTCTTAGTTTTTCCTCTACCCTCCTGTCTTTCCTCTCCACCTTCCCCTCTATTTTTCCTCCCCATCTTTCCAGCTTCCAGTTTGGAAACTAGGTAGGGAGAGAAGTGAAAGGACAGGGACGCGATGAGCGAGAATCAAACCCTTGCCTTTGCGACCTCATGTGGGTTTAAAGGTAATTTTTCAAAGCGTCTCTGTTCTGTTGGCTAGCAGAGCATCAGGAAAGATGGGAAAGAGACTAACTTTTTCATCTGAAAGCCTACAGTCGTTGACAGATTCTGAAATTCACTTGCATCTGTCCGTATGTTGCCATCTGAATATGCTATTTAGAACAGAATAGGACTCCAAATGATGGCTGGTTTGCTGCCAAAGTGGCTGGTAGAGCAGACAAACCTATCAGACACAGCCGCAAGTTACCAGCATTTGGCTGGTGGCTGGTGGTAATTTCCCACCCCGAAACCATGTATTCCAGATGTTGCGGAGTTGAATCCAACTTGTGACCTTGCTGCATGTCATCCCCTCGCTCTCTGCTGAATCTTTCCTTTCATCAGTTTTTCCTCATTCTTTCCACACTCACTGCTGCATTGACCAAAGCAGAAATATCTAAAGCCTCGATTACATTTGAATGCACTGAGTGTTTTACGATGCAAGGTCGTGCATTTAAAATGTGGGCGGCGGCTGCTTAGAGGCAAGACTTTGCGGGCTTGTGACTGGATAGTTGCTAGTTTGAATCTCCAGACTGTTTTGGGAAAATCTGGAAGTGAACAAGACACAGCCTCACTCAACAACCACCACTGAAGTGCCCTTGAGCATGGCACCTAAACCCCCAAACTGCTTCAGTGCAGCTGAACTGTATGAATGTTAAGCAGGATGTTGCTGCAAAATAACATACATGCTCTGTCAACTTTCCCTGGATCAATAAAGGTTAAAAAAAACAACATATTCCATGCATTATTACAGTGCATATACAAGTGTCTCATGGGGTGGATTTATGTGTTGATTATGTGTGAATTTATGCATTGATTATAAAACAATCTGAATATGGTCTAGTGGTTAGGGAGACTGTCCCACAACCTAAAGGTCTCCGGTTTGATCCCCTAAACAGCCAATGGGCCCCAGCCTGTCGAAGTGTCCTGACTCACTGTGCGTCGCTCTGGATAAGAGCGTCAGCTGAATGACTAAAATCTAAAAGTGTTTTGCTTTGCTTTGCTGTCTGTGATGTTTTCATGATGGAGACATTCCTTCAGTGAATCAAAGTTGCAATGGAAATTGTGTTGTAATCTCTACTGTACTGGTAAATAGAAAGGCAGATAAACTCTGACCACCAACAATATGAAAAAATGTCAAGGAGTTTTCAGAAAAGCCTTAATTAATGGGTTTTCTCCTTGAAATGCCCTAGCATCATATAACATACATCAGTTTAATGAGACTCACGATGTATATCTATGAATTTAAGTAAGTATGTTTACATGCACACTAATAATTAGATCTTAACCCGATAAAGTGAGTACTGTTGAAATGATGTCAACACTTTTTACTGATTATCTTAATCAGGGTAAGGTCATAATCAGAGGAACATAACCTGGTTAATACACTTAGATTTCTGCTCAATCTTTCCATCTATTGAGGCTTGTAAACACCTTAATCAGGGTTGTTTTGGTTTTTTCAAACTGTGTGTCAAAGGTCACCACACAGACAAGAAAGGAGAGGAAGTGCTGGGAAAGCTGGTTCTTACGCTGGTTCCTTTAGACCCATAGACTGATTATTAAACTAGGTTATTAGAGAAACACATTACTTCGAACCATGTAAGCGTTGTAATCAAAATACTGATTGTATGTAAACATATTCATAAAGATTTAAGTGTATATTGGTAGGTAAACTTTATTCTGTAAATCAAAAGATGGGTAAGCTGGGTTTAGTTGGGTTTACCCTCCACTACCCACTTGGTTGTGATAATCAATAACCAGACCTGATCAGTTCCATCTCAATGCATTTGAGTCATGGAATCTTTTCATTGAACTTCACATAACAGGATTATGGATTAAACATGCAATATGACTGCATTATAGATTAAGTTTGGTCGTTAGAAATAGTCTTAATATAAAGCACAGCACAGTACAGCTGGATGCCTTTATTTTCCTCTTTGGAATAGTTTTATATGGATGGATGGAAACACACACTGCTTCATGTGTGTGTGTGTGTGTGTGTGTGTGTGTGTGTGTGTGTGTGTGTGCAAGCATGTTTTGACAGACATGAAACAGAAAAACAGTGTCATAGTTTTTCCCTGCCTTCCTCCTGGCAGACCGGAGCAAACGAGCGACTTGGAAAAATCTGATCTCAAAGCAGCCAGTGGAGGCAGACACAAATCCCTGTGTGTGTGTGTGTGTGTGTGTGTGTGTGTGTGTGTGTGTGTGTGTGTTGTGTTGTGTCTGTCCATTCCTGTGTCTCTGTGTGTGTTTTGATGTTTTCCATCCATTATGTTGTCTGTGTGTGTATGTGTGTGTTTTGGTGTTTTCCATTGGTTAGGGTGTGTGTGTGTGTGTGTGTGTGTGTGTGTGTGTGTGTTTCCGTTCTCTGCACATTTTGAAGCATGTGGCCGAGAGACGACAGACCAGATGAATTGAAGGAACTTTCCTGCCTGTGAGATTATATTTCCCTCTCTCTCTCTCTCTCTCTCTCTCTCTCTCTCTCTCTCTCTCTCTCTCTCTCTGTGTCTCTCTCTTTCTGTGTGTGTGTGTGTGTGTCTCGCTCTCTCTCTCTCTCTGTCTGTCTCTGTCTCTCTCTCTCTCTCTCTCTCTCTCTCTCTCATGTTCATCCATTAGCACTGAGGCATGTTGGGCAAACAAGAATGAATAGTCATTCCTCATTCCTCCTTCCTTCAGAGGATATTCAGTGTGTGTATGTGTGTGTGTGTGTGTGTGTGTGTGTGTGTGTGTGTGTGTGTGTGTGTGTGTGTTAGATAATAAGGGGAGGGGGGGGTAGTCTGCTTCACACCTCCGGTGACAACTTCCTCCACCACGTCCTGTTTATTTCCTGTTGCGATAGCGACCGGGCTCCCTCTGAAATGCACACACACACACACACACACACACACACACGCATACACACACTCAAAAAACACTTGAACACACACATACACTAAAACTTACACAAAGAATGCACATACACATGCTCACACTTGCACACTCATACACACACACACACACACACACACAGAAACACACAATCAGATGCACTTACACGCATAGACAAAAACAAACACACACGCACACACACATACACTCAGACACTCAAACAGCACACACACAAAATACACACACTCTCACACACACAAAAATACACACACCTAGACACATGGAAACACACAGTCAGATGCACAAACATGCATAATTACATGAACACACACACACACACACACACACACACACAAAAACACTCAAACACTCACAAACACATAAAACACTCAAATGCACACACACACACACACACACACACACACACGTTAACGTATTCTGTTGTGTGTTCTCTCATAGGAAGGCCCCATGAGGAGAGTTTCTATTGGGATTCCAGTTGAAACCAGACTGAGCGCGTGCAGAACTACAGGTAAGCCGCCTCATCGCCCTGCAGCGCCCCCCCCTGCTCTGCTCACACACCGCTGGCCTCCTCTACATACTGATTTACTGGATTCAAGGAGATGTTTTCCCCTCTGAGGTTTTGCTACTACTGCTGACAGTATTTTGACAGTTGTATGACATGGATTTTGTTGCTGTAATAAAAGATGTAATGTTCATAAACAGTGGATTAAAATAGAGCTGTTTTGACTCATGATTCGCCAAGAATGTTCCCAAAAAAGCTTGTTTTCCATCCACTTATCAGACTCCTCATGCTCATATTATTCAGTTGAGATTGTCAGGTTAATTCTGGGTTGTACTCTTAACCCCTGTGCTGTCTCCACACAGCTTTCTAGTGTTTTCCACTCAGTTCTCAGTACAATTTTGAAGGATTTCATTCTGCATATCTATTTTTGGTTCCCTACCTGAAACTCATCAGTGAGTATTTCCAAAACACACGTGATTCTACAGTCAGAAACAGAAGCATTTTAACAGTAAAGGTCTTCAGATGACTCACAGCTTTAATAGTGACCCACGATGTGCTTTACCTTCACGTCAGCAATCATTTAGTAAAAGTAGGAGTCAGTTTTTTTTCCAAACGGTGATGTCATTTCATAATTAATCAACGTTTCAGCTGACTCTGACTTACAGTGAATGCGACAGTAGAATACGCTTCAATTCCTAGATGATAGAGAAGTGCAAGGAAAGGAAATAAGAGCTGAGGAGAGAAGGTAGGAAGGATGTAATGCATCTCATTGCTGAACTGGTTAGACTGGTTTCCATGCTATTTTATTGTGGCACAGACCAGCATGTTGCAGAACTGTGCAGATTTGTTTCTATGCTGTTTCTAATGTGTTACCAAACATCTTGTGGCTGAACTGGTTAGACTGGTTTCTATGTTACCGGTTGCTGTTGGTTTCTGTGCTGTTCCTACTGTTTCACACAGTAGTAGAACTGGTTAGACTGGTTTCCTTGCTGGTTCTGTTATGTCACAGATATAAACATATAGCTGAACTGGTTAGACTGGTTTCCATGCTATTTTATTGTGGCACAGACCAGCATGTTGCAGAACTGTGATTTGTTTCTATGCTGTTTCTAATGTGTTACCAAACATCTTGTGGTTGAACTGGTTAGACTGGTTTCTATTCTGTTTCTATCACCTTACACATACACATTTTGTTGACTTGGGAGTCTGGTTTAGACTGGTTTCTGTGGTATTTCTGTTTTATTTCCAAGCAGCATGAACTGGTATGCGGTGTTGAACTGGTAGACGGGGTTCTCTACTGTTTCTATCATGTCAAAGACCAGCTGGTTGCGGAACTGGTTCGACTGGTTTCTATGCTGTTTCTATTGTGGCACACTTCAACATGTTGCAGAACTGGTTAGACTGGTTTCTATGCTGTTTCTATTGTGGCACACTTCAACATGTTGCAGAACTGGTTAGACTGGTTTCTTTACTGTTTCTATTGTGATACAGATAAACATGTTTAGACCTAGTTAGCCTGGTTTCTATGCTGTTTCTAATGTGTTACAGATCAGTATGGAGTTGAACTGGTTAGACTGGTTTCTGTGTTACAGGTTGCTGTTGGTTTCTGTGCTGTTCCTACTGTTTCACACAGTAGTAGAACTGGTTAGACTGGTTTCCTTGCTGGTTCTGTTGTGTCACAGATATAAACACATAGCTGAACTGGTTAGACTGGTTTCCTTGCTGGTTCTGTTGCATCACAGATATAAACACACAGCTGAACTGGTTAGACTGGCTTCCTTGCTGGTTCTGTTGTGTCACAGATATAAACACACAGCTGAACTGGTTAGACTGGTTTCTGTGTTACAGGTTGCTGTTGGTTTCTGTGCTGTTCCTACTGTTTCACACATAGCTGAACTGGTTAGACTGGTTTCCTTGCTGGTTTTGTTGTATCACAGATATAAACACACAGCTGAACTGGTTGAACTGGTTTCCTTGCTGGTTCTGTTGTGTCACAGATATAAACACACAGCTGAACTGGTTAGACTGGTTTCTTTGCTGGTTCTGTTGTGTCACGGATATAAACACATAGCTGAACTGGTTAGACTGGTTTCCTTGCTGGTTCTGTTGTGTCACAGATATAAACACACAGCTGAACTGGTTAGACTGGTTTCCTTGCTGGTTCTGTTGTGTCACGGATATAAACACACAGCTGAACTGGTTAGACTGGTTTCCTTGCTGGTTCTGTTGTGTCACAGATATAAACACACAGCTGAACTGGTTAGACTGGTTTCTGTGTTACAGGTTGCTGTTGGTTTCTGTGCTGTTCCTACTGTTTCACACAGTAGTAGAACTGGTTAGACTGGTTTCCTTGCTGGTTCTGTTGTGTCACAGATATAAACACACAGCTGAACTGGTTAGACTGGTTTCTTTGCTGGTTCTGTTGTGTCACAGATATAAACACACAGCTGAACTGGTTAGACTGGTTTCTGTGCTGGTTCTGTTGTGTCACAGATATAAACACATAGCTGAACTGGTTAGACTGGTTTCCTTGCTGGTTCTGTTGTGTCACAGATATAAACACATAGCTGAACTGGTTAGACTGGTTTCTTTGCTGGTTCTGTTGTGTCACGGATATAAACACATAGCTGAACTGGTTAGACTGGTTTCTGTGCTGGTTCTGTTGTGTCACAGATATAAACACACAGCTGAACTGGTTAGACTGGTTTCCTTGCTGGTTCTGTTGTGTCACAGATATAAACACACAGCTGAACTGGTTAGACTGGTTTCCTTGCTGTTTGTTGTGGCAGACTGCAGCAGCCATGATGCAGCCAAATGTGGAATTCCTCGATTTAAATAGTTACAACTGCAGCACAGAACAGAGCAGCACAACAGAGTCCAATGTGACCACAACCAGAAATGGAACTAGAAGTCAGCTGTAAAAAAAACACACACACACATACACACACACACACACACACACACACACATGCATTCCAGGGAGGGAAATTACCACCAGCCAAAGTAGCTGGGATGATTTTGGTTTGAACCAGACGTTGCGGGCTGGAGGACAAAAAAAGTTAGTTAGAAAGCAGTAAAAGATAAGTTACCTGCCCTGACACGCCCACACACACACACACACACACACACACACACACACCACAACATAAACATTACCCAGGGTTATTCACTGAGGGAAGAGCGTGGCGGTAGAAGCAAAAACATGAAAAGATAACATGAAATAACATCAGTAAAACACAACATGTCGCGACGAGATATTGTGTTTCATATTGTGTGTGTGTGTGCGCCTTTCAACACGATTCTTCTTTGCTTCTTTGCTTCCATTCAAGCCGAGACACGACTCTGGAAAGATAAAAATAGAACCTCGCTGACCTCGTCTTCCTCTCCCCCTCACTCCCTCTCTTCCATTCTTTCCCTCACTCTCTCGCCCTCTCCCTCTCTCTCTCTCTCTCTCTCTCTCTCTCTCTCTCTGTCTACAGTGTGATATTGTTGCAGCTGTCTTGCTCCAGTTGGGCAATGCTAGTACTGTAACTCTTACAGAGGGAGATGGGTGTTCGAGTTCAGCTTTGAGACTTTATTTTCCTGAATGTGGAATGTGGTTTTCATCGAGGCGTACAACGCAAAATATATGATCATAATAAACAAAATATACAGAAACATGGACCCACCTGATTGAACACCTGTTTTTCATTCTCTTAAAGCCATTTTGATCTAAAGGCTTCTGCTTAAATGCTTGAAATCAGTTTCTTAAAAGTGCAAAGTTGATCCTATGTATGAATTTCTTTCCAAAGCCTTTGCCTTTCCATCAAGGCAAAGGGCGGCTACTTTAAAGAATCTAAAATATAAGCTAGTTCTGATTTGTTTAACACTTTTTTGGTCGCTGCATAATTCCATTTGTGTTATTTCATAGTTTTGATGTCTTTATTATTATTCTATAATGCGGAAAATACAACGGACGGAGCACTTGACTGAATCAACAGCGGAATTTGGTGAAGAGTTTATTGGTTGCAATGCAGCAAATTTACTGCACATATAATGAGACCTTC
This sequence comes from Centroberyx gerrardi, assembly GCF_048128805.1. Lineage (NCBI taxonomy): Eukaryota > Metazoa > Chordata > Actinopteri > Beryciformes > Berycidae > Centroberyx > Centroberyx gerrardi. Next base: position 24,970,304 of record NC_136014.1, read on the forward strand.
AGTGTGTTTGAATCAGCCTGTGGTCGCCTGAACCTACAATCTCAAATCCGACGGCCCCCCGAACACCTCTGGAAGCGGTCAGAGAAGCATTCAGCCCCGTTCATATCATCAGTATGAATGCAATTTGCAAATCCATATACAGCAACTACGTAAATGGAAATAAATGTTTCGCATGCAGATAGAATGAAGAAACGCACGCGAAGCGAGCAGGTGGCAGGCAGCTGCAGGGATAATAACTTGAAAGTAGCTGTGAGTATTGAAAATATTAAGTCATAAAAAACGGATTGTTGCATAGTTGTGGATGGAAACAAGCGAGTGTCTGCTGTCAATTAGATTTGAGTAAACTATCGATAGTAGTGACAAGTGTGTAAAAGCTTCTCCTCAACCTCGACTTCTTTCTATTTCGAAAAGTGTGAGAAAACACATGTAACGCATTTCTTGACTTTCCATGTTTTTAAAGGGTGGAAATATGAAATAGGGTAAGTGCCAGTGTGTGTGTGTGTGTGTGTGTGTGTGTGTGTGTGTGTGTGTGTGTGTGTGTGTTGCGAGGGAACAAGCAATATGATTCCAATTCGGACACAGCAGATGCATGTGAAAGCCAGGTGTGAATGTAACGCAATTAAATCAGATCCAGACACGAGCAGGATGTGAGACGCATGTTAACGTGAGGGAAGAATCCCATGATGCTCTGGGCTTTATGAATTAATGAGTGATCCGGTTTGCCGTTCGGATCAGCGTGTGGGTGTGTGACATGGCGCGCTGTTGGCATTGTAAATTAAAATGAGTATCTGGGGCTGCATGATTATGACTCAAATGATCACGCTGATTATTTTGCCAGATAACGTGATCGCAATTAGTATTCATCATCTGCAGCGGGAGTCCTGAGGGAAAGGTTTCAATATTGCTGATATTGAATGCCGATATTCTATGATTATTCATGGTGGAAGCTGAAATCGAGATATATGATTTGACATGATTCATCGTGCAGCGTTAGTATCTGTGTGGAGGATGTGAACGCTGCAAAAAATCTCCATCATCTTCATCATTTAGTCAATTTTTGTCGTAATTTTCTTGAAGTAAGTGAAAAAATCTGCCAGTGGCGTTCGATAATTTAACTTGTTTCCAATGCAAATCAACTTGTTTAAAGAATTTAGTAGAATCAAGTGTCATTTTCTTGACAGCAGTGCAGTGATCTGCCTTTTTCTGACTGGTTTCAACAGACTGACGCTCTGTTCTAGAAAACTCCTGAAACAAGTGAAGCTGCACTGGAAACAAGTTATTAGTTATCTCTCCTCACTGCAGAATGTTTCTCTTGGTTTAAGAAAAATAAGATTTGAAGGCTGAATATGAGACTAAATGACTTGTTAAGATGGATGTATTTTGCAGTGAGGACAGTGTCAGGCTAGACTCTGCTTTCTGTTGCTGTTTCAGATCAGCATGTTGCTGAACTGATGAACCTGGTTTCTCTGCTGTTTCACTGTGACACAGGAAAGCACTTTGCTGAACTGGTTCGACTGGTTTCTAGACTGTTTCTACTGCGTCACAGGGACTCAACTGGCTAAGATGCATGTCATCCCACTCTCTCTCTACTGTAGACTCTCCAGCAAATCAAAATAATGCTAAAAAAAAAACACAGGTCAACATGCTGCTGAACTGGACAGACTGGCTTCTGTGCTGTTTCTTGAATCAGATCACGACACCAGTGATGCAGCCAAATGCGGGATCCCTTCGATTTAAATATTTACGACTGTAGCACCTCACTGTCTGCTCACCGAATCGGCTGTAAGCTTCAGTGTTTTGCAGAGTGCATGGGAAGACTTATGGGTAAGACTCACTGCTCTACAATGGCCTTAATCTAGTGAATTGACCAGTGTATTAACCTATGGAAAAGTACTGGAAGTATACAATAATACTGTGTGTGTGTTTTACTGATGCTTAGCCGACACACACACACACACATAGTTGTGTAAAGCAGACTTAATTGTGTAAGATGTGCAGTAATGCCACACTTCATCATTAGCTGTCCGGTTCCCAGACAAGCAGTTGTCACGGCAACCAAGCTGTTGGCCAATCAAGGGTGATAAACTTGACCTACTTCCTTATTCCATAGTACTGGTGAGGGAGTTTAGTCATAGACTTCTGTAACATTTCTGAATATATGTATTCTGACTAAGCTGTCAAATACATCACCGCTGTGGTTCTCAAACTATGTCTCGGGGACCCGTCAGAGGTCCTCTAGATCATCCTTTCGGGTCACAACTCACCTTTAAACGAAGCAGTTCCTATTCACGATCCCCTAATGCAGACGTAAACACAGAGAATGGTGAACTTTGACCCCAAATGACAACTTTTATTTCCCATTTTCAGGCTATTGAATTCATTCATTTCTGGAAGAGGAAGCGTAGAAGTCTGGAAATATCCAATATTTCACAAGAAAAGGGTATTTCAAAGGTTAAAAACATGCTATTAAGTTCATAAAATTAGAAATACAGTATTTCAGATTCATTAAATCATCTTGCGATGGACTGGCGATCTGTCCGGGGTGTTTCACTGCTTTCTGCCCAATGCATGCTGGGAATAAGAGGTAGAGGAAATGAATGAATAAATGAATAAGCGATCTTGCAGTCTATCCAAAATCATCTTAAACTCGCCCCATGGGCTCACCATCAAAATGTAGAATAATGTCATACCACTGCTGTCACTTTAACTGGGAGTTAAAGTTCAAGTAATCGACAAATATACAGTAGAAATGCATGAAAATGATTAAAGCATTTCTGTTGGTGTATAGAGGCAAGGCGCAAGTGTGTGTGTGCGTGCGTGTGTGTGTGTGTGTGTGCGCAGACATGTGTTAAGTGTTTGTCCCATGCTGATCGACACAGCTGTGAAAGACTCTCTCTCTTTGTCTCTCTCTATGTATCTCTCTTCATCTTCTGTGTGCCTGTGTGTGTGTGTGTGTGTGTAGGTGTGTGTGTGTGTGTGTGTGTGTGTGTGTGTGTGTGAGGGGGTGTTTTTGATTTTCAGAGTTGAGTTTTTAAAACTTTTAAGTACTTTTTGTTGCTTTCTAAAGAACATTAAAAATTTCTGTTTTCCTTTCTGTCTTTTTCCATTCCCCTCTCTCTCTCTCTCTCTCTCTCTCTCTCTCTCTCTCTCTCTCTCTCCCCCTATTCAGTTAAATTCAAAGACCCATCATTGGCACGACTGTCAAAACTATGTTGCCAAAGCAATAAAATACATAACAATCTGGAACGTGTGTGAGTGAGTGTGTGTGTGTGTGTGTGTGTTGATGTATTTCCCATCAGCCCTGGTCATCCTAACCCAGCCCTTTCCCAGAATCCATCACTGACTCACTAGAAATAAATTACGAGTCAGCTGTTTGACTGAAAACCCATGAAAAATAGCATAAAATCCTTGAACTGGTCAAATGACCGTCACATGTGGTCACAACCAGTCGCTTCTCTCTAGGCATTTTCTATTTAGCTCCGCCCAGCCTGCAGAACTGGTTAGACTGGTTTCTTAGCTGTTTACGCATATTAGGCTTGCTTGAAATGAAAGAGGCGAGGAGACTGGGAGCGGAGAAGCACCTTCGGGTTCCTCACTAGACACAGAAACCTTGAAGAACTTCCCGTAGAGTTTATGAAGCCTTTATGAAGGGGTTCCTCAGGGATCCGTGCTGGGTTCCCCTGTGTTTGCATTCTGAAGGACCCCTAACCCTACAAAACGTCTCCTCGCTTTACTTGAATGTGTTGTCGTCTTGTCGTCTATTTTGGAAAGAAGTGAATGGACTGAATCGTCTGGATGGAGTCCTGCTTGGAACCGATTGTCTTTTGTTTTACTGTCTTCAGTGAATTTTTGTACGTTGAATAAACGCCTTTTCACCTCAATTTGCGCAGCGTAGAGTGAAGTTGCGTCCATCTCGCTCCATTCGCCTCCTTCCGTTGACTTTGCATGAATTTGTGCTGCCTCTAAATTGCTTTTGCCTTTGGTCTGAAGGCAGGGTAAAGGTTCCTCATAACTATTTTATATGAGTGTGGAGTTTTAGAGTGTGGAGAACTTGAGAAATTCACTCCTCTACTACGCTTTGTGTAATTCAAGAGTGTGCTGTGTGTGTGTGCGTATGTGTGTGTGCGTCTGAGAGTGTGTGTGTGCTGTCTGCGTTTGTAGTGTGTTTGTGCCCGTATGTTTGTGCGCATTTCTAGTCTGTGCATTTTGTGTGTGTGTGTGTGTGTGTGTGTGTGTGTGCGTGTGTGTGTGTGAGAGAGAGAGACAGCATGACGCCTAAGCTCCCTCTTTCAGAGAAGCTGGAGCGTGAACGGCCGATTGTCGCCATGGCGATGAGAAGCCTGCTCTCGACACCTGTAGTCGTCACACCCCAGCTACGACGTCAGTGTGTGTGTGTGTGTCCATTTGTCCACACACACACACACACACACCACAGCCTGCGCTCATGAGGAGGTTTATCACACTAATCAATGTTTGCTTTTGTTCTGTATGACTGAAAACAAACAAGAGTTTGTTGATGGAGAATCTGCCAGTATATTTATTGTGTTCTACATAATTTAACAACAGAAAGGCCAAGCCATGATTTGACTGCTGTTTTGAATTTCAGAACAAACCAGTGTTGTTGGATTTTCAAAATAGCAGTTACAATTATATTTACCTATTTAAACTGACGGCTTGTTGACGCTCTGCTAGACCCCTGAAATCCACTGAGCTTTCTACTGAGCAGTGTTTCATTATTTTCTGGATGTTATATCAGTTTTTGTCTCCCACGTTGAAATCTGGCATGCACTATGGATTGATCTCTGTGTTTGTGAGTTTGTTCTTCCGATATCTCGGACACTGCTGATCATATTTTTACAAAATTTGGGGTAATGGTGCATCACAACACTTAGTTCAGGTATTCTCAAAATTACACAATTGAAGTCAAAGCAAGGTGACTTATCTGTTACTGAGCCCAGAGGGGGACTGCATCATTAGTGGGTGATGACATGTTCACTATCTATCTATCTATCTATCTATCTATCTATCTATCTATTGTTTATTTATGTTTTTATTCTCTTGCTTACAGTATTTATTTATTGAGAGAGAAAGCAAGGGACAAGTAGATCAAGAGAAATATAAAGAATGAAAGTCAGAGGGAAAGAGAGAGAGAGAGAGAGAGAGAGACACAGACGGAGAGTGGGCGGATCACCTCGGCCTCAGCGAAACCCAGTGACCTCTCAGCTCATCTGGAACGGAGAGAGAGAGAGAGAGAGAGAGAGGGAGAGAGAGAGAGAGAGAGAGGGAGGAGGAAAGGGAGGAATGAGGGAAATAAGGAAAGTAAGATGAGGAGCGTTGGCTGGCAAAATCAGCCTCAGCATCATCTTTTAAATCACTACTCAAAACTCTCTTTTCATTGATAAAACATTTATGGTTTACTTTTGTTTTATGATTTTAACTTCTTTGAAAATGCTTTGGAACTGTGTTTTCAACAAGTGCTATAGAAAGATTATTATTAGTGTTATTATTATTATTCTTATTAATAGTTGTAGTACCAGTAGTAGTAGTATCATTATTACTCGTATTGTTATTAGGAGTGTGTATTGTTAGAGAATAGGGACTGAAGCTGAGGTATTTTGTAGTAGTATTTACCACAGAAAGTTGAGGTAAACAGTATTCTGTAGTAGTATTTACCTCTGAAAGTTAAGGAAAACAGTATTTTGTAGTAGTATTTACCACTTTAATCTGAAGTGAACAGTATTTCCTTGTAGTATTTACCACTTTAAGTTAAGGAAAACATCATTTCCTTATAGTATTTACCACCTGAAGGCTGAGGTGAATGGTATTTTCTAGTAGGAAGCTCTTATTTACCTTCTTTCCCATATGACTTGAATGCAGCATGACTTCTGATTGGTGGAGCTGAGTACAGGCTTAGTGTTCCATGACTTCTGATTGGTGGACATGAATCCAGGCTCCTGGGGACTCAAATACCCAAAATGCCATTGATGTGACGGCAACAAACTACAGTAAAATAGCTGCGGGGAAACATCAGATATGACCAAAATTGGCTTCAGGCTTTTTTTTAGGAGTTTTTTAGGAATGAATGACAGAAAGAGGAGGAGGAGAAGAAAGGAGGAGGAGAGAGGAAGAGTGTCATCCTTCCATCTGAGAACAGTTGGTGTCAATAGGTCATCATCAAACTCCACCCACACTCCTGGATCTGTGTGTGTGTGTGTGTGTGTGTGTGTGTGTGTGTGTGTGTTTCACAGCATGTGTTTCCCATCTGGTTCCACCCAGTCCCTCAACACTGAGTTCATACTGACCTCTTTCCCTTTTTCTTTCTTTCTTTCTTCCTTTCTTTCTCTTTCTTTCTATCCCTCTCATTCTATCCCTCTCTCCCTAACTGTCTCTCTCTCTCCCTAACTATATCCCTCTTTTCCTAACTTTCTCTCTCTTTTCCTGTCTCTCTTTCTTCCTATCTGTCTCTCTCTTATTCCCCCAGTAACTGTCTCTCTCTCTCTCATTCTCAGTGACTGTCTCTCTCATTTCTTTCATTCTCTCTCTCTCTTCCTGTCTCTTTCTTTCATTCACTCTCTTTATCTGACTGTCTCTCTCATTCTCTACACTGCAAAACTACACCTCTCTCTCCTGTCTCTCTTTCTCTCCTTTCCCTCTCTTCATCTCTCCTACATCTCTCTCGTTCCCTCTCTCACTCTTTCTCTAGGTCTCTCACTCATTGTGTTTCTCTCTCCTCCCTCTCCCTCCATCCCTCTCTTCCTCCCTCTCCTCTCTTAGCCCTCCATCCTTCCACACCTCCTTTACTTTCATCAGTGCAACGCGACACCTTGACCTCATGCTTGTCTCAGTTTGTGTGTGTGTGTGCGTGTGTGACACCGTGATGTCATCACCACAACTTTCCCCAACTAGATTCCACATCCATACAGTCATCCTCTAGCTCTCTCTCTCTCTCTCTCTCTCTCTCTCTCTCTCTCTCTCTCTCTCTCTCTCTCTCTCTCTCTCTCTCTCTCTGTCATTCTCTGCACAGCAACAGATAACCATCTCAACAAGTCATATAATCTAATTATGAGTCTTAAAATCTTATTGTTCCCAAAATAAGTGAATAAATCTGTGAATGGGATGAGATAGTTTCGTTTCTTTCCAATGCAGTGTCACTTGTTCCATGAATTTCCTGGAACCGAGTGTCACTTTCTTGATACTAGTGGAGGAATGTGCTTTTTTTCTGCCTTATTTCAAGATATTGACAGAAAAATCCTCAAACAAGTGAGGCAGCATTGGAAACAGGTGGCATTATCTCACTTTGCTGGCAGATTTTTTTACTTGCTTAGCGGAAAACAAGATTTTAAGATTTCAAAACTGGACTAAGTGACAATGTTTTTTTGGAGATTGTCCCGTTGGTCAACTTCCCCGTTTAGTGATGAGAACATCCATGTGTCCCCGGTAGATCATTAGCTCCAGTGCTACATGCTAACACTTTAGCATACATTGTGTTGAGTGATAGTAGGCGATTAGCATTACTTTATTTAACAGTGAGAAACGGAGAGCTTGTAGCAGCTCTCAAGCTAAATGTCTGCTAAGTGTGTGTTCAATACATCCATCTGTAATGACCAACATTATCAAACGGCACCAATCAGCAATCCCCCTCCCACTTTAAGTAACTTCCTCACCAAGCCACCAAGCAACTTTGTAATAAATTAATTATAACATCAACTGCATGCCTGATGCACATTTTACATTCTGCTGCTGCAGCACAAAGCAGCTCTGTGCCGCTTGATTCCTAAAATAAAACAAATGCCAATAAAACTTAAGTTACACTTGAATGTGTGACAAGTTGTATTTTGTATGGATGAGGTTCACATTTGGCCTCTCTTCCTTGGACATGTTATTAACCAATAAAACTGCTGCCATCACACACCAGCCAGCACAAACCTGAGAGCGACCGTCGTAAACGTACCGCCGGCCGGTGGGTGGCGTCTCGGTGCGCTTGGTGCCGTACGGTTTGGATTGGATGGGATTTGCATCTAATTTCAATATGGCGAGAAGAGGTTTCATGCAAAAAAGTGCCATGCTCTATCCATGGACCGATACAGGACCACAATGAGTTCTCCATTAGGCATGTTTTCATGGTAAAGATCACTGGTAACCCTCAGTATTTTGTTATCATGGATGACTTATACTATTATACTACTACTATACTTACACTATACTATACTATAAAATAGTGAAATACAAAAACATTTCCACAGCTTTGTTGTTCTGATTCTCAACATGACAGAAGTCATTCAGTGTGTGCTCGCAGTACAAATCAAATTCATCCGTACAGTGAGACTGCACTGCTGAGACTTGGGACACTGAAGGCAGCGCTGCTAGGAGAATCAAGTGTTACACAAGCGTAAGAGGGCAGACAGCGTGGCGTTGGTGAACTGACGCCGGCCTTAACGGCGGTCGGCGTTCGTGTTGAGGCGGTCGGAGTCAACCCTGCGCCGGCCGGCGGGCGACACCGCCGTTTTTCCTGGTTAATACAGCGAAGGAAGAGAGGCGAATTGCGACCCTTTCGGCGTTCCATATATTTACGACTTCCGAGGTCGGAAGTCGGAGCTTACGAGGAGCACTTGAAGGCAGCATCAGTCTTCTCATGTGCGCTCTCAGTGTCTCCTGTCTCCCTGAGCGCTATCATTCTTCCCATTCAGCTTCCTGCCCTATAAATATTTGAGCAGCCCCATTAGGGAGTGAGGTAATCTTAACACACACACACACACACACACACACACACACACACACGGAGGCTTCCATTAAGGCGTAGTAGTGGCTAATAGTCTTGTCGGAGCGTTAGGCCCCGGAGCTAACGGGCTAATTAAGAGCGAAACAGGTTTAACGAGTTTAGACTGTTCATTAAAGGAGAAACCTGATTAATTAACGGTTGGGGGGGAGAGTTCGTTAACGAGTCGCGAGATTAATTAAAACTACAGACGACAGAAGTGTAACTTTAAATGGGGAAAAAGGTGAGGAATGATTCCTACTACCGGAAGGAAGGGAAGAGGTGGAGGAGAAAGAGAGAGAGAGTTCAAAAGACAGTGAGAGAGAAAAAATGATAGAGAAAGAAGAAGAAGGAATCGACGGGATAGAAACAATAGAAAGAGGTAGAAAAGAAGAGAGGGGAGGATGGAGAAGAGGAAGAAGGAAGAGAGCACTAGAGAAAGAGAAAGAAGGAATAAACTGAAAGAGAGAAGGAGAAAGAACAATAGAGAGAGCAAGGTATAGAAAGAGAGAGGGAGAGAAAAAGAGCGATAAAGAGTGAGAGAGAGAGAAGAAGGGAGGGAGGAGGGAGGGAGAGAAAGAAAGAAGGGGGAGAGACAAAGGGAGGGAGGAAAAGAGTGAGAGGGAGCGAGAGAGAAAGAGAAAGGGGAGAGAATTGGAGAGGGAAAGAGAGAGGGAGAAAGAGAGAGAGAAACTACTCTAACTACGGATGACCAGAAAAGGAGGAGAGAGAGAGAGATAGAAAGAGATAGAGAGACAGAGAGAGAGAGAGAGAAAAAGAGAGAGAGAGGTGGCAGAGGGCAAAAAGACATCAAGACACTAAAACAAAGGGAGATTGTGGAACGAGGGAGAAAAACAAAGGCTGAATACAAGAACCTCTCTCTCTCTCTCTCTCTCTCTCTCTCTCTCTCTCTCACACACACACACACACACACACACACACACACACACACACTCGGCTGACTGTCGGCTCTTTGTGTGCGGCGATGCAGGGGCGAGTCGTGTGATCGCTTCCCTCACTGGACATCTGAGGCCGGGGAATTACTCTTCGATGAAATAGTCGAAAAAGTAAAGACAAAATGGGAAAAATGTGACAAAAAAATTGACAAATTTCCAAAGTGACTCTCTCTCTCTCTCTCTCTCTCTCTCTCTCTTTCTCTCTCTCCCTCTCCTGAAAATATGAAAAAGTCTTTATTTATGTGGCTGTTGGTGCAGAAGACTTTTTAATGCTATCAGGCTTTTACATACTTACTATCAACATTTAATGAGTATTCAGTATCTTATTTTTTATTTAAAATGATTTCTACAGTCTGTATTTATATTTTTACATGCTTTTTTTTACTATATTTTTTTCATTTTTTATGTTATTGTGAATACACACATTTTGTACATACTGTATATAAACTGTGAATTCACATATTTATTTTCTTCATATTCCCATATTCTCTCTCAAATATATACACTGCATATATCTTGATCATTTTTGAATTTCTCTCAGATTTCATGCTGCACATATTTCATCTTTTAGTATATTTTCGTAGCAAAAGATTATTTTTTCTTCATCCCAGTGTGTTCGACTGCTCTTCTCATGTTTCTTTTTCATACTTTTGATTCACGCCCTTCCGATTAATGGAAGGAATGCAACTCAAACATGGGAATAGTCAGTTGCGTTATGTTTAATAATCCCTTTTGCTATTATTTTCTTTGCTGTTTCCTCTTCCTATTTGCTGTTTCAACGACCCGATTTCCCCACAAGGTTTAAAGTTTCATACAATATTTTCTCACCTTTTAATTTTTTGATTCTTGTCTTGTTGCGTTTTTCCCAAACCGCATCTCTTGTTTCTACACTCTCTACACTCTGTTTGTTTTTTCTTTTGTAAAAATTACTTGATTTTTAACACATCAAGTCTGAGGCTGTGGAAGTGTCCCGGTAAGACAAATCAAACGCACCTCGAGTAGATGAAGAAGGAAGCCACTGGTTTCTGTGGGAGAGGAGAAAAGAAAGGAGAGGAGAGGAGATGAGAGGAGAGAAGAAGGGAGGAAACAAGGAGAGAGGAGAGGAGAGGAGGAGAGAAGAAAGGTGAGGAGAGAGGAATATAGGAGGGTGGAGGGAAGGAAATGAGGAGAGAAAAGAGGACAGAAAAGAAGAGGAGAGGAGACAAAGGAGAGGAGAGGAAAAAGACGGGAAGGGAGGAGGGAGAGACAAAGGAAGAGAGGAGCAGATAAGGGAGGAGGAGTGCAGGCTGTGGAGGAGGAGCAGGTGCTGCTGACAGCGCCTTCATCTGTTCCTATGGTTTCACCACCCTGTGTGTGTGTGTGTGTGTGTGTGAGAGTGAGAGAGAGACAGATAGAGAGAGAGAGAGAGAGAGAGAGAGACAGAACAGTAGTAAAGACTGCAGGAGTAAATGGGAACAGTATCACATCGAGTCTATCTGTGTGTGTGTGTGTGTGTGTGTGTGTGTGTGTGTGAGTGTGTGTGTTTGCGCAGATATGTTCACCCATATGTGTTTCTGGGTGAATCTGTGAGTGTGCATGTCCATCTGTCTGCCTGTGTGTGTGTGTGTGTAAGAAAGAGAGAGAGAGAGAGAGAGAGAGAGAGAGAGAGAGAGAGTGTATTGACATGTTGTACAGGGTTAGAAACAGAAACATTTATATTAAAACTAAATTTTGTCTTAACTCATGAATAAGAAGCGTTGAATCAGAAACCAACTTCAACCTTGCGATCCTTTTCTCATAATAACGAATGAAGATTTCATAATTATGTGAAAAACTCTCGCAATAATGAAAAAACCTGCCAAAAAATGTTTTAATGTAACAATGTAATGTGAAAACAGTGATTCTAAATCGATTCCAATTCCAAATGAAAATCAATACAAAAATCGAAGTTGTGAATTTCTCCCTCCCCCCTCCCCACTTGTTGAGAAATGCGTCAGACCAAGGCAATCGAACACAGATTAGTATAGACAGGCCTAAATCAGAATTAATTAATTACAAATTAATTACAGTTTCTTCGAGCTGCGATCGTAACAGGAGTCGACTCTAATTCCGCTTATTAATAGAATCAATTCTGGAGTCGACTCGAAAAATAAAAATCGAAGGCCAATGATCGGTGCTGTCGTGTTTGTTTGATCTTAACAGGTTACTGCATTGTCAGCACCTCCTCGGCGCTTGAGCGTATCGTTGCCGCCTGTCGACCTTTAGCCTCGGACTGACATGTTAGCAAGCTAGCTGTCTTGGAAATGAGTAAACGCAAACGACGAAGCACTTTCCAGGCTTTCGAGGAAAAGAGTAAAACTGTTCTCAGCAGCAGAAATGGCGACGATGAGACCGGACTAATGTCGACCCGTCTCGGACAGCGGGCAGTGAGGCCGGAGGAATCTGGTTCACACCCGCCGCCAGGATGACATTCACTTTCAATGAGAGAAGGGAACTCGTGAAACTGATATCTGCGACTACACTGAGCGTGTGCAGACAAACCAGGAAGAAGGGATCTTTAATCTGCCGTATTTATCTTGGATCCAAAGTTAAATGGATGTGATTTGAAGGCAGTGTTTTTTTATTTTCTGTTTCCTGAAAGCTGAAATGCCATCGCTCATTCGTGGCACATGATCCTCTACCTCTCTCTACCTCTCTCTCTCTCTCTCTCTCTCTCTCCCTTTGTTTCATTCACTATAAGTCTTATTGTTCTCTGCAACGTCTCTCGACCACTCTCTCTCCCTCCCTTTCTCCCGCTCTCTCTCCTTTTGTTTCAGTCACTAAGTCTTTGTTCTCCGCAACCTCTCACCTTCTCTCTCGTTCTTCCTCGCTCTCTGACCCCTTTCTTTCTATCTTCCTCCCTCTCTCTCTCTCCTTTCTTTCTCTCTACCTCGCTTTTCATATCTCTCGCTCTCTCTCTCTCTTTCTCCACCTCTCTCCATTTCTCTCCCTCAGCATCTCTCTCTCTTTCGCTTCCTCCCTCCTTCTCCTCCTCCATCACTCTTTCTCCATCTTTACCTCTCTCCCTCTCTTTCCATATCTCTCTCATTCCCCCTCCCTCTTTCCCTCCTTCCCTCTCTCTCTAACTCTCTATCTTCATCTTTCAGTTTCAATTCAATTCAATTCAGCTTTATTGGCATGACAAAATAAACATTTGTGTTGTCAAATCTTTTCTTTCTCTCTCTCTTTCTCTCCTTTTTCTCTCTCCCTCCATCCTTCTCCTCATCTTGTATAGTTACAGTAGCAGAGAAGAAGAGTACAATAGGATTTAGAGTAAGCAGTAGAAAGCGGAGAAGAAAACCAGTGAAGCCCAGTGAAACCAGTCCGGTCTGCTGTTTGTGTGACTGGGATGTTGCTGGGTGTCGCTCTATTGACAGTAAACACCCTTCCGGTTGCCACGGAGACGAGGTGTCATGACCTGGCGCGGTACATTTCGCAGCGCTCGGGTGTCATCTATGGGTGGCGTGTCAGGGTCTGCACACACACACACACACACACACACACACACACACACACACATATATTCATACACACACAGGCATGCATACATACAGTTACATAGCTTAGACACACACACACACACACACACACACACACACACACACACATGCAGAGGCCTGATTGGAGTACCACTCTACTAAAATGGCTTTGAGAAATTAGCTGATTATGTAACGGACAGAGAGAGTTGAGAGTGATGTTGTTGTTGTGCGGTGATGCTACTTCCTGCAGAGTGTGTGTGTGTGTGTGTGTGTGTGAGAGAGAGAGAGAGAGAGAGAGAGAGAGAGAGAGACGGAGAGAGAGAGAGAGAGATACAAGACTGCAGCAGGAAATCAGAACGGTAACATTCCTGCAAATACAGGTATATAAAGTATGGAGTATATGCAGTGTCTCTCTTTCACACACACACACACACACACACACACACATGCACGCACGCATGCACTCACACACTCACAGGAAACAATCTAATGTCAATTCTGAACGATATTTCAGGACGAAAATGTGGACAGAAACTGAGGAAAACAAATGTAACTGTGTTTCTGGTCCATCTAGTTTACTTGCTGAGCCATCTGTGGTAGTGAGAGTTTTTTAATTCTATAAGATTTTAGTCATCGCGCTGAACACACACACACACACACACACACACACACACACACACACCACACACACACACACACACACACACCTCCTACCTACCTGCTGCTCTGCGGATGTGAGGGGACAGAGATTAGCTCTGTGTGTGGGTGGACAGTCAGTGCTGGTGTGTGTGTGTGTGTGTGTGTGTGTGTTGAGTAACGGGTGTTGGGGACAGTCGTCATTCAACCGCCCGCCCCCATTGTGTCAAGAATAAACTGCAGTGCGCACACACACACACTCACACTCACGCTCACACACACACTCACATACTCAACACTTTGCTTGCTTAAAAATAAAGAGAGGGGAGAGGAAAGGATTCTACAACCAGGACAGGAGCCACCAGCCAAATCCTGGTAAACGTTGGCATCGTCTGGGAAGGTTTCCTACTCTATCGGACACTTTGGCAGCCAACCAACCATCATTTGGAGTCCTGCTCTGTTCTAAACATCTAGCTGGCTGGTACAATAGTGAAACTGGACTGTATGAGCGACAGTGACGCCTTGGAATACCTTCTAATCTCATTTTAGAAATCATTTTTTCACGTCATAGTCGTTTCGGATATGGATTTTTTCAATATCCGGTCAATGCAGTGTCTGTCTACAGTTAGGGTGGCAATAGCCCAAAGGTATTGAAGGAGAATACCGGTGTTTTTTTAAAGTTTGTACCAGCAGTTCAGGTTCCTCTCCTGGTTTCTGCACACAGTCAGCATAGTTGGAGACGTCAGCGCTCGTTTTCCTCCTTCAGAAGAAGCCGTTTTGCTGCCGTTCATTCTTGTCCAGTATGAAAAACATCTTCCACAGAATGAGAGAATCCATCACAGTGAACATGAAGCCAAACTTTCTGTTTTCTCCTCATTTCGTTGAGTTGAGTTGAGTGTTTCCGCTCTGCCGGCTGTCAGTCAGCTGACACCCACAAGGAAGAAATGGAAGTCTCCTCCAGGAAATAATCCCTCAAAAACATGTTGCCTCTAAAACTTTACTGTCATATCCGAGTCTTTTTATTCAAGGTTTCAAACTAGGTTTGACACTGTAAAAACCAAGTAAATGTTAAAATGATTGGGGAAAATGTAAACTAGACGTAAACGGGCTTTACCTCTAAATGACACCGGTGTTCTCCTTTAATATTAAAAACCAGTGTGTGTCGGCTGCAGTAGCCTTGGTCAGGATCACAGGATTGCATGTTTCACATAGAGCTGCATGCTGTTGCTTTGATATATTTACTTTTATTTTGTTTTACCATGGGCAGTTCCCAGTGGCCAATAGTAGAAGACTGGTTGTACTGGGCAGCTGAATGTGAGGAAGTGTATGAAGCATAGACTGTAAAAAAAAAAGATGGACGTAGTGAGTGTGACGTCACCCACAGGTTTCTAAAGGGCCGTTTTGAAGCCAAAAATTGGGGTCTACGAGCGCCGCCATGTTGATATTTTTTTGAGCCAGAGTAGCCAGAGCGAAGCAGTGCCGCCTGCTATCGGCCCGTGAACGGCGACCTGCGCGATCCAGACGCCATTATTTTGAAAATCACCATACGGACACATATTAGAAGAAGTGAAATATAGCTACTGAGACCATAATCTCTTGTCGAAAAAATGTATTGACTTTATATTTTGAGTGAGAAGTTGGGCTGTGGTCCCATTGACTTGAATGGAGTTGGGTGGGATTTATCTTGTCTTTTTGGAGCCGACCCTAGCGGACATTAGAGGAACTGCAGCTTTCAGCCACTTCCTTATTGGCTTCAAAATTCACCCGTGGTTTTGGCCACTTGGTATGAAGCAGGGACTCGCTGAAAATAAGTATACATTTTCTGTGAGCTTTCCCTGCATCAATAAATGGAACAAAAAACCTAATTGGGGTCAGCTTGGTGCCTAATTGGTTCGTCAAGTCTGTAAGTAAAAGTTGGAGTAGGCTAATTATCCGCCCTACATAGTATGAGCTCCATCACTGGTGTTGTTGCGAGGCTCGTATTGCAGACTATGATGCAATGCTGTGAAAAATGGCCTCCAGGACGACTTGGTTCCTGAGAGGAAAACTAGCTCAGCATTATACTGAAGCTAAACCTGCCTCCGAGCTTTTTAACTAGATGAAGGATGTAGAGAGGAGAGGAGGAAAGGAAAGGAGAAGAAAGGAGAAAAGGCGAGGCGAGAGGCGACGAGACGAGAGGAAAGGAAAACAGGAGAGGAGAGGATGGGAGAGGAGGAGTGAGGACAACAGGGGAGGAGAGAGGAGGAGAGGAAATGAAATGGAGGAGGGTATGAGGAGGAAAAACAAAAGAAATGGAAAGGAGAGAAGAGGAGAAGGAGGAGAGATTGAATGAGCGAAGAGGAGAGAGAGGAGAGGAGAGGAGAGGAGAGGAGATTGGAGAGAAGGGAGGGGAGGCGAGCGGGGAAGAGGGAGGCAGATGAAACAAAACAGCTTACATAAGTAACAGCATCATGCCTGTATACACACACACACACACACACACACGCACACACATACGCATATACCAGGAATAGTCTTCTGCCCTGAATTTGACTCAAACTTTTTAAAGCGCCGCTGTGGGCTGGAATCTCCCACTCTGAGCGCAGCACAGCGTTAATGAATCATTCATTCAAAGACACCAGGAACACCGAGGCGTCACGGCGTGTTGCATAAAGCACTGAACCAAGTTAAGTTTTCTCAATGTCTTTGCT
>NC_136014.1:24989337-24994337 GCF_048128805.1 Centroberyx gerrardi
GCCAGTTTGGAAGTTAACCAACCAAAAAAAAAATCCCCATCCTGCATCTGTCCTCCACCTTCAGCCTCTGCAGCCTTTTTGGTAACATCAGTAGAGGGTATTTTTTTGCCCTTTTGATCTGATTTTTAGGGGCATTCTTCTAGTCCTTTTCAGGGGGGATTTTTATTGAACTATGAAATAATACATTTGCATTGCATATTGGCAGATAAACACTCAATTTGCACCACTAATATTTGTTTTAACTCCTTTCCCCACTGCTGGAAACCTCTCTTTGACCCCAACCAGTCCATCTTCCTCTCCTCCACTGTTGAGTTTTTCTCCATTCTGGTTGTTTTATTTATTGCTGCTGCAGGTTTGTGTTTGGTCGGTAGTTTCTTCTTCTGCTGGCTGCATATAGCGCCAAGATTTCCTCCTGCTTCAGGCTGCATATTCAGTTGTTTTCCGATCAAAAGCCGCTCCACTTTTCTCGCCCAGAACACACTGGAAAGAATCGGCTGGTGACAGGCTGCCATGAATCAGCTACGGTGGCCCACCGGGGACAATAGTCAAATTTGTGGGTGACTATGACAGTCGAAAAGGGAAATGTGAACAGGGCGAAACGCAAGAATGGCTGCTGCTAATTATTATTAGCAGCATTATTTGCTTCTTCATTTTAATTTCAAGGGAATTTTATTAACTTTCAAGGGAATTTTATTAACTTTCAAGGGAATTTTTGCCCCGCACCCCCATTACTGCATTAATTAACACTGCTCATAATGTAGTGGGTTGTTGTACTTTACGGGGCAACTGCACAGTCATCACTGTGGTGTTTCTGCACTGCACTTCCCACAGATCACCTGTCAATCAAACAGTGTGGGCGGAGCTTGGGTTTTTCTGTTGATGCAGTTTGCGTTTCTCTTTTCTTTGTCTGTTCAGCCATGGCGGCTATCGCTGCTCATGCTAACCGCCCAGTTCTTCTTCTTCTGTTTATTCCGAACAAACCGGAAACGTAAAACGCATCATGAATCACAATTCTGTCATATCAGTTGCACAGAATGTAGCAAAAAGTTGCGGATTGAAAATGTTTTTGGATTGTTACTTCCGACCTTTGTTTCGAGTTCTATTCTTTTCTAAAGATCTCGCTGGCTGGTAAAATAAAAAAGTCTGTTGAATGTTGACTGCTGGATGAGAAAGTTAGATTCCTTCCCTGCTGCAGAACAGTGTTGAGTTTGGAGTATTTCCGTTGTGTAACTGAGGCTTTTATAACAGCAATTCACCAGCAGCACTGTAACCTTGGCACACTGAGAACTTCCTCCTCCCACACACACACACACACACACACACACACACACACACACCCCTCATCCTGTCTCAGAGAAGCTGCCAGTGCTGCCACCTCCCACACACATACTCTACTCAGGGCAGATGCGCGCGCACACACACACACACACACACACACACACACACACACACAGACGTACACATATTTTCCCGACAGAAATATCCAGTAGCATAATTGACTTCCTACCTGCTGTAAATCACTGTGTCTACTAGCTGTCTACCCGAGTGTGTGTGTGTGCGTGTGCGTGTGTGTGTGTGTGTGCGTGTGTGTGTGTAGATCACAGTTCAGATTAAGTTCATTTGATTCATCTCTCTCGCGCGCCTCTTGCTCTCTGAGTATTTATTTCAGTCATGTTTGAGAGCTTCTCTTCTTCTTCTCTGTCATTCATGGCTTCTTCTTCACACACTGAGACAGCGCTGAGTGAAAAGATCCAGACTCTTAAAACATGACTGACAGCACAAGATTAAAACAAATGATGGTACTTTTTCAAGGATAGTAGGCAATTTAAGGCCTTGATTTGACAAAATGACAACACTTCAGACCGGACTCTCTATATTTTAGTTAAAGAATGATGCACTTTAGGCAATCATACTGCTTTTCCTTCTGAAAGGATATGCAGCTTTTCCAGTATGATGCCTTGAATTTCTGGGTCTATTTTGTTGTTTTGTGTACTGGCCAATCGTAAACGAGGTGATGTCACCTGAGGTTTTGGTGTCAGTCCCTCAGAATCAAAGAGCGAGGGCTTCTTTCTAGAGCCGCCATTTCGCACCGAGAGACGTTCAACAATCATACAGGGAGAAATCCATCGTAGAAGAGGAGAGAGACCAGTTTCTCCACCCACAGGAGCAGGAGAGAGACCAGCATGCACTGCAGCAGAGAGACGGGTTGGGGTTTGAGCAAGGGACGACTCTCATTTTTTCTCAACTGGAAAAACTCTCACTCCGCTATCACTATCATTCTCTCAACCTACATGTAAAACCCACAGCTGGATGCAGCTAGTTCACACCCATTCTCTGGGGGTTGTAGAAAGGCATTCTGGGAAATGTAGAAAATCACTAATCACTGAAGCAGAAGTAGACGAGGCAGGTTGAGGGAAAGTGAGAACAACAAAAAAAAGTAAATGACAACACTTCACAAAATATCTCCTGGAATGCTTTGAACCTCACAGACTGATGATAAATAACAGTGTCAGAGAATCTAAAGGCGGATTTTTTCCTTTAAATCACTTTGGATTAACACCTGAAATGTAAAAAATGTGAAAAATGCAAACAAAGAGTTGCACTTAGTAGGGTGGAAGTGCATGGAGTCAGTTCTGAACATTGATAAGCATGGATATATGTAATTCCTCAGGTCAAAATGTTGAAGAATACAGAGATTCCTTTAAAAACCTTCATTTATCCAGGGAAAGTTGATGCACATGTATGTTCACTTTCAGCAACACCTGCTTCACATTCATTCGTTGCACATGTTCCCACTTGTGAAGCAGTTCAACCACAGTCTCCTACTGTTGTGAATTGTTTGATTTAAGTAATTAAATAAGGCAATTCATGTTTAGTTTAAACTGTATATCAAGAAATGTAAAAGATGTACTGTTTACAGTATTTTCAGTTATAGTATTTACAGTAAATGTGACACGTCATGAGAAACCTGGTAATGGTAATTATTCAATGTTACTATGGATTTATTTACTTTGAAATACCTTGTTTCAAGCTACAGACAGGGATGCTTTTATTTTGAAGTTTCAAGGAAATAGCTCCCCTATGCATTGTCGCTAGCTTGTTTTTGTGTGTTCAAGATGTCGGATGCAAGGTCCGCTGTTTCTCCCCTTTCAGTACTACTGCAGTATGTGGGAGAATAAATGTTCAGTTTGAACGAAACCCGTTCTGGTCGTTAAGGTGAAGCTTCCACTACACAACACCTACTGGTCAGTATACAGCTGGGGGTTCAGTGCCTTGCTCGAGGGCAGCTAGACGGTAGTTGTAGTTGAGGGGAAAAGAGTTTTTCTAATCCACTTTCCCACCCAGATTAAAGACTTCTGCATGACTTTTTAATTTCAATACAGTCCGAGTTTTATAAAACCCAACCTGTTGCAAGGACCTGATGTAAGAATCTATAGTAGGTGTTTTACTATAACCGCTGAGCAATTGTATTTTTATTTATCAGACTATTGTTTTCAGTTAAGTTGTATTAGATTAGAGCGCTGCAGCAGTGGTGCGGTGGAGGAACTGAGTCACCGCAGCAGCAGAGAGCAGGAGGAGAACAGTGAGAACTTTCCCCGGCTGTGCAGATGTACACTTTAACGTTTTTGTTGTTTTGTTTTATTTACTCTTCAGGCTTATTGGGGGGGGGGGGGGGGATGAAACCGCTCTTAAATTTTATTTGAGCTGGCGCTGAAAAGGTCTTAAAAAGTTTGAAATTGAACCTGCAGAAACCTGCTCACTGTGTTTATGGATTGTTGTTTTCTTTTAGTTTTCCCCTCAGAAATGAAAAGGGATTTTTTTTTTTCAGCCGTACTTTTACTTCATTTCAGAATTTGCTGAAAATGTTCAAAAAAAAAAAAACGAACTGTGAACTCAGCATTGTGTATTGAACTGAGCCATTAGCTGAATGTATTATATTGTTTTTTTTTATTGTAAGCTACTAACATTATCACATGCACAAGATGGAGGGCAATTAAAGAACCTGTTTATTTGAGGTATTTTTTTACCAGTGTATGGACTGATTCCCAAAACACACACACACACACACACACACACACACACACAGTAGAGTCCAGGTTATTGTTCCGGTAACTTCTGGGTCTCTCTCCAGGTAAAACAAAGGTGGTGTTTTAATGGAGGTGTGTGTGGTTTGAGTCCAGCTGGGGCCAAACAGGGTCGAGCCAACACACAACACACTGCTCACCGCCCTCGCTCGCCCCCCCCCCCCCCCCCTCTCTATCTCTCTCTTTCCCTGCCTCTCTATCTGTCCATCTCTTCCTGTCTCTCATTGTATGTCCATTTATCTCACTCTCTTTATCTTTCTCCATCCTCTCTCTCTCTCTTCACCGGTTCACCCCCCTCTCTCCCCCTCTCCCCCTCTCTCTCTCTCTCTCTCTCTCTCTCTCTCTCCCTCTCTCTCCCCCCCCCCCCCCCCCCCACCCCCCCGGCTGTATAAAGTGGTTAATCACTGAATGGAAACCATTAGTAACATGTTTAAATAATTTACACAGCGTCTGACCGCCCAAAGTACCA
Organism: Centroberyx gerrardi; assembly: GCF_048128805.1. Taxonomy (NCBI): domain Eukaryota; kingdom Metazoa; phylum Chordata; class Actinopteri; order Beryciformes; family Berycidae; genus Centroberyx; species Centroberyx gerrardi. Next base: position 24,993,892 of record NC_136014.1, read on the forward strand.
GAACACTTCTCCTACCGCACTCAGAAATACGAACCCAGCCTGTGTGTGAGTGTGTGTGAGTGTGTGTGTGAGTGTGTGTGTGTGTTCTCAATACCAATACCTGTTCATGTGCATTTGCAGGTACATGGGCATACGTAGGTGTGTAATTGCATGTGCGTACATGTATTTTTTTGGTGTGTGTGTGTGTGTCCATGCATTGAGATGTACAGGTGCATGTGTATACATGCGTGTGCCTGTGAGTGTGTGTGTGTGCATGGTGAGACAGTATGTATGTGTGTGTGTGTGTGTGTGTGTGTGTGTGTGAGTGAGAGAGCAGAGGGGAGCAGCAGTAACCCAACACCAACTGGCATGATGCCCCTCTTCACCGGCCACGTCCCATTTCAAACACACCGGTCCCTCACTGTATCCTCGTTCCCTCTCCTCCCTTCCTCTCTCCCTTTCCCCTC